>NC_051179.1:73970884-74137746 GCF_013339695.2 Rhipicephalus sanguineus | reverse complement strand
CAGGAACCCGTGTGCATGTGTGCAAGAAGTTCTTGACTGTTTCTTGACAAGGCGTTCACCGTGATCATAGAGCACCAGCACTGGTCATGACTTGTTATAGATCCGTCATGATCCTGGTGACGAGGGGTCCATGTGTAGTGATGAAGTATGTGGTTATAGAGAGCTGTTGGAATTCGTGGATGCCTCGGTCATTTCGTCGACAAATTGTCTATCGATAGAGCCGGCGACATGGCGGAACCTGAAGCCGTCGAGACTGGTAGGCCTGGATAGTGCTACGTAGACCAACATCAGTTTGATGGTGCTTGTCAAATTCGTAGACTACTGGCGTATGTGGCCTATGTATCCTAGTCTACAAAGCGGCTGTCAATCAATTTGGCATCATCTCGGTCAGCATGTGGACATCGCTCAGCCTTGCAAGAATGAAGAGGACACTGCGTCGTTCTGGCGGACGAAGTGCACTTTACGTGCGGGATGTGATCAGACGTAACTTTCGTTAGTGCATTCCTCCGGGATCTAGCGATGCTTCATATAGCTTGCTGAATCGTAGGAGTACAAGCGTAATGTTTATTAGACTGCTATAAAAGCGGAGCCACACTGGAACCACAAATGTTAATCCGATATGACGCCTGTATCGTAGGAGTAACATATCGTAGGGTATCATGTAGTGTTTATTGCTCTTTTGTAAAATTAGATAGCACGCACTACAACCACAATTGACGCTGCACCGATATTACGCCTGCGTAGGCTGTTTTTCAAACCAGTTTATAGACCTGGCGTGGTTCAGTGGTAGAAACCTGATTGCCACGCAGAATGCTTGGGTTCGATTTCTGCCAAGATCCTAATTTTCATTCTTTCCATTCGTCGAGTCAACGCAGCCATGCTTGTTTTCCTTAACGCTCTAGCATTTAAGTTACCAATGTCTGTTCTCGCCGTACCTGGGTAGATATAAACTGTCATCACCTGTGGCGCATACCCGTACACCGCGGCCCGTGGTAAGCGGGTATGTGCCACACGTGTCTAGTGGAAAGGGTTTGACGACGTACGCGACAGGATTTTCACGTTATTCATGTCATGACCCGACAATCATATTCGTCAATCCTCTTACCCACCCATGCCAATTTTGGTCTACACTAAGTTAAAGAGCGATCATGAGAGCACCCAGTAGGCGGCTAGATAGATAGATAGATAGATAATATATATAGATAATAGATAGATATAGATATATATAGAAACGCTCAAAGTGCCAAAGGTTCGCTAAGAATGCTTCGCATTTAAAAGAACTAAGATATGGTGAGCACGAATACTTCCTCAGGCCTTTGAGGCCAAAGGCGGGAGGCAGGTGCTTCTCCAATGTATCTCCCGTAGCAACGACCTCTTTTCAGAGGTCATGCTACGGACTGCCTGGGGTTGATGTGAAAGCTATGGACTTCGTTTAGAAACGCGAACAGTGACTGGTGTTTAAAACCGGTTCCCTACCGATAAACATTGACGGGTGAAGTGGTAATTGTTGTCGGTAGGGAAGTAAAAAGTGCTTTTTTTTCTAAGCATGTCCAGTTCATTACAATGGATTAAATGTGAAGCACGGTGAGTGCTTCACCACATCTCTCACACAAAGGTGGATCGTCGCCGGACAAAATATGAGTGTGTACTGTATGTGTGTCCTGTTCTTAGCCTGGTAAGTGTAACTTCTGTGTGGCGTGACTTTGATGTTGGCGGCCAATTACCAAGGTGTGGTTTGATAACGTGTAGCTTATTTTGTTATGCCTGTCCCATGTGCTTTGCCTAAAGGCCCTGAGCTTTCTTTTGAGGAAAGGTTTTAGGTCTAGTGCAGGGATATTCATGGATGTATTCTGACTATTTTCGTGGGCGGATGCAGCTAGCTGGTCCGCCAGCACATTTCCTTGTATCTCGCGGTGCCCTGGCACCCAGCACACTACGACATGTTTTTGCGAGAGTAAATCGTGCATAAAAGAGAGTATAGCGACACAAGGACAGGGTTTTGGTGTTTTTCACAGTTTTTAAAGCTTTTACCACGCTTAGGAATCCGTATATATCACTGCCTTTTGTAGTTTTAATTGTTGTATGTGTTTAACGGCCGCAAGTATGGCGTAGCTTCCGCTGTGAAGATACTTGAATTTGGGTGCACAGTACCGGAATCGGAAAAAGATGGACCAACGGCTGCGTAAGACACAGAAGTATCGGACTTTGAGGCGTCTGTAAAGAATTCTGGACAAGTGTATTTGTGCTGGAGTTCGAAGAAGTGTGTACGAATATGTGCAAGTGGCGCGTGCTTAGTTACTTCCAGGAAAGAAACATCACAATCTATATGCTGCCACTGCCACGGCGGGAGATGGAGCGGGAGCCATTAGACCGTGTTCGAGAAGTGGCACCCCGTTTCTACAGCTAGGCCCCTCACACGAAGTGAGTAGGGCTGTCTCATCGAAGGTCGGTTGTGAAAAAGTTCAGAACTGGACAATCATTAATTGCAGTGTGTGAGGGGTGTTCATTGTTTGCGTTCACCTTGAGAAATATACAAAATATAGGTAAGATCTCTGGAGGTGTAACGACCACTCATTCGATTCAACGTAAAGCTTTCTACGGGCTAGTACGAAAAGCACCCGTAGAAAGATAGAAACGAATGCCCAAATGGTGACTGGGTCAGCATCTTCAAGGCACTTGGTGTCGCAGAGTGATAGATTATCGCCCCGTAATCTAGGCGCGTGCGTACAAGGCTTTTATAAAGGTTCATCAGGCACTTCCTGTCAATACCCCACATAGTGCGTGACAACACTTTTAGAATATTCATAGTTTTAATGCCTTGTTTTTTATGTACTTAATGTGCGGTATGAATGTAAGTTTTGTGTCTAGAATTAGCCCTAGGAACTTGTGCTCTGTTTTTACCAACAGACGCGGACCATGTAGGTCAATGTCGGATCGGGATGAAAGCCTCTTTTTCTGGAGAATAGGATGCAAGTGCTTTTTTGTGAATTCAGCGTAAACCCATTCTCGTCTGCCCATTTAGAGACCTTGTTCAAGCCCAGCTGACCTGCCGCTCACACATTGAAAGGTTGCACGACTTTAACCGATCTGCACGTCGTCCACATATGTGCAATAAATGTTCCGTGGAATGTACAGACGTAGCGAATTCATTTTTATAATAAATAGTGTGGAACTCAGGACACCACCTTGCGGCACTCCAGTTTCCTGGACAAATATTCTGGACAAGACATTACCCCTCGAACACGAAACGTGCGATTGGACAAATACTTTCGATTATGGTCAGCATCTTTCCTCGGACACCTAAGTGTGAGAGGTCTCGCAGTATGCCAAAGCGCCATGTGGTGTCGTAAGTCTTTTCCATATCGAGGAACACCGAAAGAAGAAGTGCTTGTGGACAAAAGCGTCGCGAATTTGTGCCTCGATACGGATAAGGTGGTCAGAGGTAGATCTACCCTATCGAAAACCGCACTGGTATGGGTCGAGTGATTTGTTTGCTTCGAGGAAACGTATAAGTCGGCGGTTTATCATCTTTTCAAAAAGTTTACAAAGGCAGCTTGTTAGTGCAATGGGCCTGTAGCTCGTAACGGAGGATGGGTCCTTGCCCTGTTTTAAAATCGGAATAATAATGGCTTCCTTCCAGGCCGAGGGATCTCGCCGGAAGACCAAACAGCATTATACAATGTGTCACTAATCCCGTTAATGGGGACGGCAATCGCCGGGCGGATTCTAAGGGCTGGCGTCACGGCCCTCCGAAAACGCACCACGAAAGCGCGGACAATTTAGAGTTGGTCCTTTGGTGCGTCAGCGAACGCCGGTTGTGGTCCAAAGACCGAGTCAGAGCCGAGAGTCGACAACACAAACGAAAAGGAATATATTCTCAGTTAAGGCAATACAAATCATACAAACACATGCACACTCGGCGGTTACCAGCTACAACTTCACAATATAATTCAGATGGTGTTTACACAACGGGAGCTAAACAAACAGATCACACGCTACCAATGCAATCGCATGCATTACAACTATTCAATGACCGTTAAACTCCAGAATATACAATGGCGTATCCAGTCCACAATACTTGGACGGTAATCGAATGCTTCTCTTCAAGGAAACACTCACGCCAGTTCCAGCGTTGATCGTCGTAGCTCAACCGTCGTCGTGACTTGTCACGGCTCACACGGTGTCGACATCGGATTCTTCCAAATCGACGATCGACTGACCGCACACCATCATAAACACGTCTTCTTTGGCTAACGGCGCCACACTTAGCGTAACTTCACCATATCCGGGCCGACTGACTCGCTCACTCCTTCGCTGACTGTCTGCACCACCGACTGACTCCTCGACTCCTGTCTGCACTGACTGGCCGACCCTCGTCGTTTGCACGCTTTTATCCCTTCTTCCCCGGTTTCTAGAAGCGTCGGGATGTTTCTTCGGCTGCAGTACAGCTAAGCCTGGGGAAAGGGCGAGAGCTTTCTCGTAGGTTCGAATCGCGGCGGCATCGCTCGCGGATGCGTTCCCCTTTCCTTCTAGAAACATCCAGGATTTGCCGGGCGTTTGATCGCGTCGTCTGCGCCTGGCTCGATTGGGTGAGGAGGATGCGGCGCGCCGGCGGCTTTTGATGCTTGTTTTTTCGTCTTTTCGCGCTTCTTGGCGAGCGGTTCGCGCCGTTCTGTCTCGTAGCAGTTTGAAAGCGGCCTCGCGCGCGCTTTATAACCCGCTAATTTGTGACACAATGAGAGGAGGGCTTTTTGAGTTTCAGATGGCAGGTGTTTCAACATTTCATATACAACACGGTCGGAGCCTGGGGCGGAATTATTGCAGCAGTTAAGCGATGCTTGTAGCTCAGCAATGCAGAAAGGTTCATTGTATGCTTCGTGTTTTGTGGATTTGCGCTCTAGTTTCTGTTTTTCGATTTTTGTTTATATCTTTGGAAAGCTTCACTATAGTGCGACGAGCTCGACACCTGTTCGAAGTGTGCACCTAGGAAGTTCGCCTGGTCTTCCAAGCTGTCGCCTTGCATGTTTACTAGAGGAAGTGAATGTGCTTGTCGGCCTGCTACCCTGCTAACCATGTTCCAGACTTTGGCCTCCTGTGTATATGAATTAATGCCCGATAAAAACTTCTGCCAACTTTCCCTTCTTGCCTGTCGGCGCGTTCTCCTGCCTTGGGACTTTATATTCTTAAAACTGTCGAGATTCTCGGCTGTGGGAGATTCCCGAAGCAGCCTCCATGCTTTATTTGTTTTTAGCGCGCATTTCTACACTCAGTGTTCCACCACGGCACACGTCTTTTTCCGAGCAGTCCAGATGTTTGTGGGATACACTTATTTGCAACATCAATCAAAAAAGCAGTAAAGTATTCTACAGCTTCATCCATGCTTAAAGCACACATGTCGGTCCAACTTAAGAGAGCCATTTTACGAAACATTTCCCAGTCTGCTTTGTCGATTTGCCATTTGGGAACCTGTGGAGGACATTCGTTCGCTGTCGGTGTGCTCAGAACTATTGGAAAGTGGTCGCTTCCATAAGGGTTATTAGCGACTTTCCATTTGAGTAGAGGTACAAGTGATGGAGATGTGATGCTGAGGTCTATGGACGAGTACGTATTGCTGGCAAGGCTATAATATGTTGGCTCTTTTTGATTCAAGAGACATGCGCCGGAAGAGAAGAGGAACTGTTCAATTAGACGACCTCGAGCATCACAGCGAGAGTCACCCCATAGACCACTATGTGCATTAAAGTCCCCAAGGACCAGATACGGTTCTGGAAGTTCATCCATTAAGGACTGGAATTCATGTTTATTCAGTGGGTGATGCGGAGGTATAAAAGAGAGCAAATGGTGACGAGTTTGTTCAGAAAACCACTCGAACAGCCGCTGCCTCAAGGGACGTTTTTAATGGTAAGTGTGTGCACGCTACTCCTTGATTAACGATAACTGCTACACCACCAGATGACGCGATGGCATCATCCCGGCACGGTACGGTACGAAGAACTTTATTTAAAGATCCGGAGAAGTGCCACCCCTTAGGGTGACACCGCGGGCCGCTCCCACGTGGGGGTCCTTTCGGAAAATAATTTAACTGCGTAGAAAGTTAGTGTATTTGGATTTTAAGTGTGTTTCTTGTACACACAGCACTTTTGGTGTATGTTTGTGTAAAATTTCTTGGATATCGTCGAGGTTTCTCAGCAGTCCTCTGACGTTCCATTGTATAATTTGGGTTTCCATATTGGAAGCAAAATGGTGCTGTGTGTACGAAAGGAAGTGGCTGTGGTTTCAGTGGCAAGTTGGAGCTCAAGTAACAGGACCGTCCTCGGGCCCCGTTATCAGCTCTTTCGTTTTCTTTGCGCGCTCCAAGGAGCTACGCCGCTCTTTCGGTACCAGGGGTACCGGAGTTGTGTCCATTGCCTCGTTTGAGACACTGGACGCCCGCGTGTGCGAGCTGGTTGTTCGTTTTTCCGACCTCGCCTGGCGAGGCGTGGTCGTTTGACCCGACGACCCTGGGGTCGCCGAAGTCAGTGGCTTGCTGGTGGAGCAGTCTTGACTGCTGCCACCACGGGGGCAGCCGCCACGGCCGGTGGCTCACTTTGCGTGGGCCGAGACAGTGGCGGTGGCCGATGCGGCGCTGCCCCCTGACGCGCCGCATCAGCATACGTTGGACCATGAAAGGCCGAACACATCCTGCGTGCTTCTTTGAAAGCAATGTTTTCCCGCACCTTCAGTGATATAATGTCTTTTTCTTTTTCCAATTTGGGCACGAGCGTGAATATGCAGCGTGGTCGCCGTCGCAGTTCACACAATGCGGAGTTTCGTTGCAGGTGTCCGAGGCATGGCCTTGGGTACCACATTTTGCGGAGGTAGGTCGACCACGGCAGCTCTGAGAGCCATGGCCAAATCTTTGACACTGAAAAGATCGTCGAGGGTGTGGGATGTAGGGTCTGATGGTTGTCTTTGTGTACCCAGTTTCTTATGTCTGTGGTAGTTCGCTTGTGGCAAATGTCAGTATTAGGTGTTTAGTGGGGATTTCTTGATTGTTTCTTCTGATAATAATTCGCTTAACATTTGTCACGTTTTGTTCTTTCCACCCTTCAAGAAGTTCACTTTCCGATAGTTCAAGGGGGTCCGTGTCCGATACCACTCCATGTGCGGAGTTCATTGATCTATGGGGTGTTACAGTGATGGGGATATCGCCGAAAGTTGCGAGGTTCTTTAGTTTATCAAACTGTACTTTGTCATGAAGTTCGAGAAGCAAACTCCACTGGACATTTTGGTTACTTTATAGCCAGCACCTAAGGTGGCTGTGAGCGTTCGAGATACTACAAAAGGCGACACGGTTCTAGCTGTTTTCTCAGTTTTATCACAGTGCACTACGTGATAGTGGGGGAATACATCTTAGGTCGAGTGAGAGAGTTCAGTTCATCGATGCGTACGCGCTTTGAGGCGGTACGATCTGTTATCAGTGGGAAATTTCTATGCATGATAGCGGAATTTGATTCAGCAGCGATGGCGGCCACCCACCATGGAGCCCAACGAGGGGACGCTACACGATTCACGATATGGAAAAGATGCAGACGCCAGCCGTGTACCGCTACTATAACCAATTGCGCATAGGCCCAGGTTGGCTATTTGCACAAGGTTAACCCAGGCCGCCTACGAAAACTGGGAAGTAACTGAAGGTTATAGGAGACAGGACAGCAAGGAAAGAAGATAGGAAAGTGAAAGATCAGAGAGGGGGATAGGAAAAGGCGACCGCCGATTTCCCCTGGGTGGGTCAGCCCAGGGGTGCCGTCTACGTGAAGCCGGGGCCAAAGAGGTGTGTTGCCTCTGCCGGGGGGCCTTTAAGGTCCAATCACCCGGCGTCGGCTCAACCCCCAGGATCCCCTTTTCCCCGGACACGGCAAAGCCACGCACGGCTAGGCGTGGGAGGGGTGGAAACCCCCCCCGTTAGCTCGGGTCCGTGGTGTCTCGCGTGGTAACGTACATATTACTCGGAATAAATCTCATCTTGGTCTGAACACTGTTCTGCTAACGCTGTGACCTGTACAGTGTAAGCTCATTCTTAATGCTTTAAGGACATCTTACCGCTATGACACCGCAGTTCACATAGTGCTACAAATCGTTCCGCCGAGCTGTACGAGAGTGCTGCGTGTGTCCTTCTGGCCTTCGATAGTGGAAATTTTCATGCTCCATGTGGAACGAAAGAACTTGCCGCCCGAAAGAGGACAAACGCCCACGAACACATTGTAGCAAAACAGCCATTTGGGCTAACTGGTAAGGGTTCATATCTTAAAGCAAATAGGCGCGCTATGGGAACAGGACAAAAGGGACAAGGACAAAAGGGGCCTCCCTTTTGTCCTTGTTCCCATAGTGCGCCTATTTGCTTTAAGATATGCCCACGAACACGCCTGTGGAATGCGCGATTTTCAGCTGGGAAAGAGATAGCGCAAGATTCACGCTGACGTTACTGCACTGCTGAAATGTTGGCTGAGTGGCGGCGCTGACGCGTCACAAACGCATTCCGCACATCCGTTTGTGACGCCCTGCGAGTTCTCGTAACCGTTTTTCTCAACGCTGCTTTCGAACGCTCCGCATTGTCTTCCTCTCATGACAGCCGCTGTGCGTGCTCGGAGCAAACTCCTGTTCACAAGAAGCTCGGGCCATCCTGCAAAACACCCAGTATTAGCAAAACGTTTTCTTGGGCTTGTTGGTTCATGACTTCTTGAAGCGACAGTCCCGCCAGTCCCTTGTACCTGTCTGTCCTTGTGTCGTTTCGTGCTACAAATTTTTCTTCAAGGTGAAATCAATAGCAAAGTAGGTTCTATTTAGAATAAAGGGCGCTACCTGTCCCTAAAGATATGCAATGTCAAGGTGTTTCGAAGTAAATATGGGTTTAGAGTATGGTGCACTCTACTACGGCAGAGTAGAAAGCCGGGAGAACCGCAAAATTAGTTCAGAATAAAGAGCGAACAATACAGAGTACTGTGTACGCTCTATTGCGGGAGAGGGCGTATAGCTGTCTCAGCTTTGAAACAGTGTGTATAAAACCAAATGTGAACGATTCAGAGTACTATTAGTACCGCCCTGCGGGAGAGTGGTTAGCTGCCTCTTGTGGTTTTAGATGCGAAGCATCTCTTGCTCGGAATTATGTCCCGCAGCATGGTAGTCCGCACTTACATTACGCATGCGCAACTCTCCTCCTTCCTTCTCTCCAACAGCTGCGCGTTACTCTCTCCACTTTTCTACCAGTACCTGCTTGCGCTTCTCCTGCGTTCTTGCTTCTGCTCTCGCGGCGCATGCGCTACTCTCCTCCTCTAGTCTCCTCTCCTTCAAGTGGTAGAGCGCTGCGCGTGTTCTTGCTTCGGTTGACTCCTCTGAAATGCGGGCTCGGCATGCCGAAATTCTCTCCTACGCAGCGCCGCGATGAGCGCCAGCGCATGCGCGTCTCATCCCCCTCTTTCTCCTCTCCTACGCTGCCTCCCTCTCGCACGCCTGTAGACCGCGTTCCCCGCTCGCCCTGTGAGAATGAACGGCCAGGCTAGAGGGAAGACACGACGCACGTATGTTCCTCTTCGCGTTCCACGACGCGAGGTCGGTAGCATGCCCAACGAACCTTAACGGAACGCAATCGTGCAAGTGCTCCGGCTTCGCATCGCCTCATGGTCCCCTTTAGCGGGAGATGGTGTAATTGTTTCTGTCCCACAACCTTTGTCTCCTCATTCTGAGCGCAAATCGATATTGGACTGTTCTCAGGTGAGAAAACACATGCTTGGGTCATTGCGTGCAGAGACGCTGTTAGATGTGAATCCTTGTGTGCCTGGATTCAAGGTGAAACATTCAATGTAATGGCTGATTTTCGAAGAGATAAAATTCAAAATACTAAGCCAAAGTTCCGCTTTCGGCGGGAAATAATAAGCTCTTATTTTGTAATCAGACAAGCACCTAAAAACTGAGCAAAAGCATGCATGACAGGAAGCTTGCGTGCATAATTTGAATGGAGATAGCGACTTTTCGATTCAACTTGCGGAGCTGTTTTCCGTCTACGTCTACAGGTGCGAAGAAATGCTGGGATCCGAGTCACATACATTTTCGCTCTAAAGGCCTTGTGATTGTGAAATGGTAATTAGCACAGGTGGTGATGCACGTGAGAGGGGTCAGACAGGAAAACATTGGAATAAAATGTAGCGATGAGACTAACTTCGCTGACTGTCATTTTCGTGCCGCTCTACGAGACACTTAATATTTCGTAACCTAAAGGTTCGCCGGAAGCCATCTTGGAATATTTACCACATTGTTCAGGTCCGATATTAAAGGACAATTAACCACATTAGGCGAAGTTGTCGACGTGGTTAGGCGCTTATAGTCGTTATCCGAAGTTTGTCTACAGTCGGATACAAATTAAGAAGGCAGAGAGGCCCCGTCCGGATGACCGAAGCGCTTAAGCGGATTGTCTCCGCGACTAAAGAAATAGTCCAGCCTATGTTCTTGGCCACACTCTCCGACGGCGGAGTCACCGGCACTCCGACTCCTGGCGTCAGTCCTGAGTGCGCGCTCATCGGTGCAGGCTTGCATGCACCGATGAGGCCTTTGCATGCAGCAGCAGGCCTTTGAGGTGTCAATACCGCTGGCTTCAAAAGTTGTTCCTGAATATAATGCGATAAGGCCTAAGCCACACTAGAGGCATAAAAGCCAGGATGATTTGAACCACCAGTTGTTCTATATAAATTTCTACAGCAAATCATGCGTGCTTAAGGAAAAGGGAAACAATTTAGGGCATCATGGAAATGCCTCTGTGCTCTACTGCGTGCGATAGCGGTAAGTCGTCCCCTATCGATGTCCCACCAGAGGCTAAAAGTATATTTAAAGAAACTGTAAGCGATTAAGAGCAACTTATACTATACTACGGGAGAGCTACATGTAGCTGTCCCGGAGTACGTCAAAACTTGTGTTTAAAACAATGGGTGAATGCGTTTGAGTACCATTTGTAGTACTAGACTATGGAGAGCAGCAATGTCACTTGGAATATATAGCGCGTACACTTTTTACAGAAGCTTCAGAGAAGAGGCGTTACAAGTTCATTCTAAAAAGACAGGGCGTGCAAACACGGACACAAGAAAGCAGTCAGGACGCCACAAACGACGACCAAGCAAATAGCAATTAAAGAAGCCAAAGAGGCAGGATTGTTCAGATAAGTAGGGGAACACGGAAAAGGACTCCGAGTACTAGAAATGTTGCTTAGAATAACGGAGAGCTGAGCTAGTTGGTAAATATTCATTAAAAAAATTGGACCATCTCCCCGAAGGGAACGCTGATGGGATGCGAAGCAGCAGCGTTGCGCACGGGTGGCGTCACGGGTTGAACGGCACTAACGCGGGTGCTGCGGTGAGCGCTGGAAGATTCGTTTGAAGCGAAACTCGGTGTAGCGTTTACTGGTGTAACCGTTTGTTTGAAACGCAGACACAGGAGGTGAGCGGGCGTTGGAGCCGGCAGCTGCGGCGCTACGGCGGGTGACCCTATTGCAAAAACCAGCGCCCTTCCAGTACCCCCAGCGTGATACCAGTACGTCAATTGGCGCTGGACCGCACTGGGAACACTGGTATACGCTCGAATTCACTGGGCGTGAAAGCACTGGGAGAGCTGGATCGCACTGGTAGAGCCACTGGCTTTGCCGCTGTGACGCTGGCGCTCACTGGGAAGCGCTGGAGACGCTGGAATTCTCACTGGCGTGCGCTGGCACATACTGGAGCCCGCACTGTTCTGCCAGTGCCGAGCGCTTTGGTAATGCTTTGGTATCGTTGAATATCAAATGTCTGATTCGACGGTACCGATAGATGCTATCCTAACGGGTCCCAAACATGTGTCACAAATTCTAGCTTTGCAGAGAAAGACGAGGAGATGCGCACTATTTTCATAATATACGTACTGAAGTGATATGTGAAATCACAGTCACTTTTATTGTTTCCCTGTCGAATGTGGAGCAAAATATGTTAATAGCCCAAAGCAGCCAACACTAATATATTGATTTCTACCACGCTTTTTTTTTTATTCATGCAGTGCCAATGAAGTCGTTAATTTTTGCGGAGCACGTAGCAGCAGTGAATACACATTTTGTGCATGCCGCTCATATATCAGTTTTGCATTCGTGATGTGTTGCGGTAATGACTTCATATTTTAATGTTTAAGTCTGGAGGCATTGGTCTGAACAAACTAGCAAATTGTTACATCGCCGTGCAGTTGGCAAGAAGTAAATGAGCTCTGGCTTCGCGATCCCTCCAAAGGAGGCCAGAAAAACAGCCGTCGTTCGATATCGCCACACCGGAAACGCATCTCGGGCAATTCTCGCACTTCCACTTACTTCAGCAATACGTTAGGTAACAGTTAAAAAGGTTTCGAGGCTAAATGCAGAAATTTCAACCATCGCAACTCATTTGCGCCGAGATCGGTCCAACCGAGTGCGGCTCCCAGCGAGTGTTAGGCCTAGCGTACCGGCCGAGTCCATCTACATGCCACCGGCGCTTCTTCGTTTAAGTACACGCAATTCCAACGTGTAAGATTTACTGTAAAATATAGTCTGGACATCCGTTAACCTAAATTAACCATTTTTTCTTGTGTACGGTGTCCGCACAAGGAGCGATGACCATCGATGCGACGCGCTTTCAGCAACGAACGCAGGCTCACCGAAAGCAGCCGGCCGCACTCGCCGGTACTTCTCTGACTCATACGTCAGAACACATACGTGTCAGCTGCTACGCGTTAGTGAACTAACACACTGGCATCTTTTTTCAGCTAATTGCATTTGTTTTTGCGTAGCGGTTTTATAGTTGTAGTTATCGATAGAACTGCAAGTCAGAATACAGACACGCCCGCCCGCAGTGATATCGTCGCTCGCGCGAGAAATACTCCGTATGAATTCATGCAGGCGCGTGTTTATCGAACGAGTCATCATAA
This sequence comes from Rhipicephalus sanguineus, assembly GCF_013339695.2. Taxonomy (NCBI): domain Eukaryota; kingdom Metazoa; phylum Arthropoda; class Arachnida; order Ixodida; family Ixodidae; genus Rhipicephalus; species Rhipicephalus sanguineus. The sequence continues at coordinate 74,124,801 of NC_051179.1, read as the reverse complement.
AGCTTCTGTGCATGTTCATCATTAGCAAGGGCGAGAAACGGCTGTTAAAAATCGGCAGTAACAGCCGTCAAACTGTACGCTGGTCCTCGATCCATTTGATATTTTTCGGAGTTAAAACGGGAATTCTTAAAGAAACCTAGCGTTCTTCCCATTTGGGCATTTCATTCGTTTCCGGCCACCCTTTGTCTGTGTCTAATAAAGAAGCAAGCGTGATTTGGAAAGGAAGATCGCGTCTGCCTTGTATACGCGACACGGAAATATGAAACGAAACGCTGTCTCACTGTATTGACTAGCCCTTTTACAGCGGTGTTAACGTGTTTCAGCGTGGCGCAGTGGTAGAGTATCGCTTAGTGATTAAGAGGTGGCGAGTTCGAATCCTGGAGGTGGAGTTATTTTTTTTTTTTCATACGGCTTTTTTTTTATTGCACTAATGCTTTCTATATGACTTTCTTTAGTATATATTTATGTATGTAGGGCACGTAAGCACCGCCGTTTTTACGCTCTAGAGCCGTTTTGCACTTGAGTACCCAGCGCCTCCCAGTAAAATTCCGCTCCAGCGGCCCAGTATCCAGCGCGACGCTGGGCCCATAATCAGGCATGACACTGGACGCTGGTACCCAATGGCGCTGGGTTTTGCAATAGGGGAGGGAGAGAGTGACGTACGCGCGCACCTGCGAGGGAAGCGTGCGAGGTGTGCGTGACGTCAACGCCCAGCTGCGGCGTGACCTACTTGGCACCGCTCCAACACCTGCGCCGAGGGAAGCGCGTTGCCTCGCGTTTGTGCGGACGGACGGACAGCGTTACACAGGCTAGTCAAAGAGCTGCTACGCATCTAAAAGACAGGGCGTGCAAACACGGACACAAGAAAGAAGTCAGGACACCACAAACGCGGACCAAGCAAATGGCAATTAAAGAAGCCAAAGAGGCAGGATTGTTCAGATAAGTATGAGAACACGGAAATGGGCTCAGAGTACTAGAAATGAAGCTTAGAATGTCTTTTTGGAATGAATACTTACCAACTAGCTCAGCGTTACAAGTTATTGTAGGCAACTGTTACATCTATTACAAGTATTAGAAACCAAAACAACTAAGCTAGAAGTGACAAATTAACAATATACGGTCAACAACTAGACGAAATACGACTGCCATACGCCTATCGATGCTTTCTACATAATAAACAACGTTTAGTGCTGGAAAGAAAGGAAATTATTTATAACATTTGCCGTGGAAAAGTAGTAGTACCTTAACAAGGTGTGGGTTGATCAAGTGGGGAAGGTGTGGTGTGGGAAGGTGGGAAGTGTGGGAAGGTGAAGGTGTGTGGAAGCATAGGTGTGCGCACGAGGGGGGCAGGGGGAGGGCAGCTGCACCCCCCACCTTATTCACCAAAGGGGGGGGGGGCTCAAAGTCAGCCCCACACATTGACATAATAGGGAGAGGGCGCTGCGACTCGGGGGGGGGGGGGGCGCTATGTCAGCGCCATACATTGGCATATTTGCGAGGGTGGCGCTGCGACGAACCTTCCCCTCCCCCCCCCCCCCTGAAGGGGAACCCTACGCACGCCTATGTGGAGAAGTGTTGATCAAGTAGTAGTACGCACGCGAGGCCATAGAGGAAGTACAATGCTCAGCAAATGAAACGCGATACTCAGACGACCGCGTGGCCGGCAGCGGATGTTGCGCCGTCGGCGAGCATCCGTGAAAACAAGCTGGTGCGTTGTGGTATACGCAGGGACTAGAGGGCTGGTGCCGTATGGAGGCTACATCTAGAAGACAGTCGTTCGGTCTGCGCTCATGATGCAGCCGCCGAGCACTGCAAGCTGGTTGTAACGCGATAGCGTTAGAGAGCTGGTGTCGCAGAAATTCCGCCATCGGCGTCGGGGTCGGCACCGTTGGTGGTGAGCGAAAAATCGTCCGTGAGCAAAAATCGAGAAAGAAGCAAATAAAATAAAGAATAAAATTTTCGGTCCCATTCAGGATCGAACCGGGCCGTTCATGTGGCAAGCAGGTGTCCTACCACAAAGCCGCGATGTTACTTGCAGCTGCTTCGGAAAAAAAACACTACATAAATGCCATGTAGTGGAAGGAGTCTCCTTAACGCATTTTGTTCGACAGGTGTCACGACGAAAACGAGCCCATTCGGCGATTTGTAGGCGCATTTGGGAGTCCATCAAACTACGTCGAAAAAGGCCGGGATAGTGCAGCCATCGCCGCTAAAATCACACACGAACTTTCAAACAGCTCTAAAAATGGACAACTATGGGTAGCCAGCGCTGCCCAGGTGGCGCGCCTAAAATGTACAAGCTGTGCAAGGTATTAGGCCAGCATGAAACAAGGAAGTTTTTTTTTTGCTTTTTTCTTCGAGCATGGTGGCAGACATGTCACCGCCCGTTATAAAGGGGACGCTCATAGCATCCATCCATCCATCCAGCTGCGCCGCCCTGGCGAGCTAGCTGAGAAACATCCAGTAATACAGAGCCGCCGCGAGGCGTACGACTGGTACGATGGCACATTTCAACGTGCCCTCACATACCTCGTGGCACGTTCAAATGCCTGCTGAACGTCATTCGACACTACCGCGGCTTTTGCTCGATGTGCGTCGTTTTTGGTACTTTGGAACGTACAAGACTAGCGAAGATCGGGACACTTCGCTTCACTGTGGCGCAGCGGCGAGCAGCGATGCCACCGATTATTCTCCGCTGCGGTTTCAGTGGTGTGATGTGTGCGGACGGGTACCTTCGCGAGAGTGTGCTGTCGAAAGGACGGAAGCTGTCCAATGCGAAGTATGTCTATGACGTGGAAGAAGCTGTTTTTCGCAGAGACAGCGATTGTGACCTTTCGGCGAAGTGTCAAGCACCGTACGACGTAAACTTCCAGGTAAGTGTGTTCAAACTGCGCTAGCCAGCTCGATGGTGTATGCATTGTGCTCGTTGTGCGCCCGCTTTGAAATAACTTAGGGCCTCAGGCAGCACTGAGAACATTCAGGCCAGTGAGTGACAGCTGTTTGAGCGAGCACGTCACATTTACGTAATCTGTAGTTACAAGCTGTTTCGCTACACGCTTTCCTTTACGGTGTTTTTAACGGCTTGCATGTGCCCACTAAATGCTCGTATCGCATTCTTAAAAAAAAACGTTTCTGAAGCTGACTGTGAAGCTTGAAATAAATGTAAAAAGTCTGGTGTAAAGTGGAGATCAGCGGTGTTAGCGGAAATACAAACATGTCGCAGGTCTCGTGCTTTAACGACGTCGACTCGCCATCGTCACTTGCGATCGGCCGTCGTCTAAGCCTGATACTTAAAAAAATGCCTTTGAGGAACATAGTCGTAAACTTCGTGGTGGTTCCAAGTTTGACATGCAGTGTGTGATCAGCAATAGAACATGCGTAGACAACACGGTTTTTCTAGCGGTCATGAATTTGTAACCGGTCTAGAGCTGTGCACTAGACAGTGACATATAATACTTGAATGTAACGCGAGTTTTTTTTTTCTAGATTTTTGCAACCTAAAGTCGACCCTCGCGTTACAATCGAATATCGAAATTCTGTTTTTTTTTCCGGCACGTAATGAAATGTCACCCCGGCGTTACAATAGTGGTCATGTTACAATCGAGCAAATACAGTATGTAATGTACGCGCGATGATTACGCAACCTAAGCTGTCATGTGCTTTCTTTAACTTTTTCAATGCCAGTTTCAAATAAAAGATTTGTGATGTTTTCCAGAGCGCCAACCCATGTGCGTCGGTGGAAGGCAAAGCCGAAGAGAGTCAACTATGCTCTAGACTTTTTTTTTTTCAGTTGTTAAAAACAATTTTGATTGTGGCAATTGTGAATACAACAATACCGCCGGTCTCATAATAATATCTGGGGTTTAACGTCCCAAAACCACGATATGATTATGAGAGACGCCGTAGTGGAGGGCTACGGAAATTTCGACCACCTGGGGTTCTTTAACGTGCACCTAAATCTAAGCACACGGGCCTCAAACATTTTCGCCTCCATCGAAAATGCAGCCGCCGCGGCCGGGCATCGATCCCGCGACCTTCGGGTCAGCAGTCGAGCGCCATAACCACTAGACCACCGTGGCGGGGCAATACCGCCGGTCTCGACGCTTCTTTTCCCTCGTTTGATGATGGCGCACGGCGGCATGGTTCACGTTAGCAGCCACTCGTATTTGTTTGTATGCCCGAGTGTTTCCGGCTGTGCCCGGAAGGGCGGCGCACCCTGTCCGCGGAAACTCCAGCGCTGGTTCCCTATGTCCATCTAGCGGAAAACATATCAAGCCAACGCCGGCTTTCGAGAAGAGGCGTTGATCAAGCAAAAAGCAAACGCTAGATAATGTGCTGCCATCTGTTAGGCATTGTGAGACTCTTTATGGCCTCCGAGATGGCAAGCGCGCGGCGTATATTTTGGAGGCCATGCGATTCTTGCTTTAGATCAAAAACCTGTACCATTCGCGCGCGCGCGTGTGTCTGTGTGCGTGTGTGTAACAATACAACTTAGAAGGATTGATTGTTGGGCGAGTTAGTAATTCATGATGAATGCAAATAGCGCGAAAAAACGTAAGACTAGACGAAGAAGGCTACGGCACAAGCGCATGACGATTATGCGCTTGTGCCGTAGCCTTCTTCGTCTAGTCTTACGTTTTTTCACGCTATTTGCATTCATCATGTAACAATACACATTAATAAGTATGCACTTAGTGGTTGAAGTGCGCACTAGGGGCCGGATTTCGCTATTGCGTTCAACTCTTAAAGGCGAAGCTTAAGGGTCCCCCAATTTTTTACACGGTGGTCGCCTGCCGCGCCACTAGAACCACACGTGCCGCGGTCGTACTTTCGCTGGTGGCTTAATGGTCACGCGTGTCACATTATTTCACTTCGACTTTCGGTGACGTGCTAGCTCGGCATAACGTTTCGGAGCAGACTTAAGGGCTCGCGGCATATTGTGTGCTCAGGAAAACGAAAAAAAAAAAGGACCGAGAGATCCGTCTTAGGAACTTTACGCTGCGTTAGCGCGTGGTCAAATGAGGAATTATAATAATTTGTCACGTTCATACAAGAGCCCCCCACGAAATACGAGCTCGACCAGTGCGTTTTGAGCAGCGCCGAGCTGCAGGTGAACGCGGTTTAATAACCACGGTTTACAACGTCCCCGTGGCGCCACCGCGAACAAAGTCCTAAGGACAGTGGGACGGCCGCCAACGCTCTCTCCTCAGCGTATACCATAAGGCGCCGGCTTGTTATCGCGAACGCTCACCGGTGGCGATACAACCGCCGTCAGCCACGCGCTCCGAATATCGCGTTTCATTGCCTCAGCACTGTACATTCAGCGTCAGAAGTTTAGTACCACGAGACACAAGAAAGACCAAACATTCCCGCGGCTTGCGCAGAAAGCTTTGAATTTAGACTACCAGCCAGTTCTAAAACGCGCTAAGAATATGTGTTGTGCAGTTCAACCAAATTACAGTTACAAATTGTTGGGAAATTCAATCTCAGAGATAGTCCCATGGTCGCTAAACTGTTGACGCTGACTGTTACGTCAGCCATTGATGTCACGTGATTTCTAGCAAGACCATGGACCTGCCAGCTCAGGAAACGACGTTTCAGCGAACGTCTCGCGTCACGTGATTTGGCATCGGCGCAGCCGGAATACTGCCAAGTGTGCGCACCCTGTTATTTTATATGAACCGCTTACGAGCCCAGGTGCCTTGCCTTGGTTTGTTACAATAATCTAAGGTCTAACTAATGCAGTGAAATTGCGAATTGCTTTTCCGGTATGTTGTACTGAAGGCCGTCATAATGGTCATTTCGAGCAACATCGTACATCATAGTTTCATTTTAATTATTCGACGAAAAGCATCATCATCGCCTCATTTCGTTTCATTTATTTGTTTATTCACTCCCTCCTCTAGTCACGTGACCTACGTTACGCCTAATACGACTACTGTTATATTACAACTACTAGGACGACGACGGCACAGGGTAGACTGAGGCAGCTTCGCTGCAAAAACACAAAGGAACCATTGTGAGTGGTGCTAAAGATCTCATGACAGCAAAAAACGGCATGTCGAAATGTTGACTTCCTGAGCGTTGGATGAAAACAAAGCCTGCAGTAGAGATTTTTGGAACCAAAAAATCGCTCTTCAGAACACTCTTGTGGCGCCAAGGTTCCACGAAATTTAGGGAACGAAAGAAGAGATGTGCTCACCAAGCTTTGTCAGAGGCACCTTACGTCAATTCTAATCACTGCCGGGACATTGTGGCCTTCTGGGATGCGCGATCTTCAGCTGGGAAAGAAATAGTGCGGCAATCACGCTGACGTTGCTGCACTGTTGAAATGCGAACCCGGTAAAAAACCGAACCCGGTAAAAAACCGAACCCGGTCCGCGGCTGTCATTGTCCTCCAAGTGCTTGCAACTGCCGCCTACATAACTCGATCCATCGAGAAAGCTGCAAATCTCATCGCACTTCTCCCGCCTTGAAGTAATTTTACTAGGACGCTTTGTGGTTAGAAGGACATTCCACGAAAGCTTGCTAATTTCGCATAGGGATATCGGACACCTCCAGATGTGACTACGGCAATGAGACGAGACGATAAAACACATACTGCGTTTTTGTGTTCGCTTTGTCACTGAACGCAATGTCCTTCGCAGTGCGCAGGGCTAACTCCGACCAATTAAGTCAGCAGACCATTTTCGGAGGAAAAATATCTTCAGCCCATGGCCCATCGCGTCACAGTCCAGCAAAGCTACGCGGGCACGGTTACAATGATGTATTAATCGACAGGAATAGTGATCGAACTGCACAGGCGTGTAAGAGGCAGGCACACTTGTTTCACTTGGATTGCGCCTTTTTCTTTCTTTCCTTCCTTTTTATCCCTTATCCCTTTCTCAAAAGTAAGGCAGCAAAGTGGACGTCCGTCTGGTTGACCCCCCCTGCCTTTCCATCCTTTCCTTCTCAACCTTCTCTTACCCTCATCCCAGTGCTGAATATTCGGCCAGAACATACCACGTGAGACCAGCCTCTTTGAGTTTGCTCCATTTATCCTCGCACAAATTTTTCCTCACCTCCCTTGCCTACCGGACTCTACACGGCTGGTATGAAACAGAATACATTAAATGCATGGTTGCCGTGAATTCCACTTGGGCTACGTTGCCGAAGCTGCAGCCACAGGGATCGGCGACGGCCGGTGCGAACCAGAACACCATGGAAGGCATGGACACAACTGACGCAGCTTGGCCTACGTTGCCGAAGTACCAGAGACATGCAGATTCCCAGTGCACAACGGCAATAGTGAACACTCCGACTGAGAAGTTCTCAGAAGTAGGCAAACTAATTCTCATAATGCTTCAGCCACTGCTAGAAACACATCGCGTGTTCGTCGTCAGGCAGAAATCACCACACGCTCGTCCTTAAGACATGTACTGGATGTTCTATGTCCAGTACTTGCAAGCCTTCAGTAGGCACCATGACTTGACGATCTACTGTGGAACGTAATATGCCTGAGATCCTGCGTCCAGTTGTACGGACGCAACAGTGTAGTTTAAGCTCACGCAAATTTTTTCGTACGTTCCCTTCTTTCTATCTTCCTTTCTTTTCTTCCCTTAATCCCCTTCCCCCTGCGTAGGATAGAAACCCGGACGCGCGTCTGTTTGAATTTCCTGCCTTGCCTTCCTCTTCCTCCTTCCTCGTCTCGATAAAACAAAGTTGTGCATCCTGCCTATATTTTGCCTATATATGTATACAAGCAGAAAAGGAACGCGAAACAAGCAAGCACACGCGCAAGAGCCTCAGCATTCCTGTTCCGTTGTAAGCAAGGCTGTGGCCTCGTATGCATCATACGTAGTTCGATTGCCGCCACAGCTGTCGTCAGTCGGAGCCCCAGCGACGAGATGAGCATTGCCGGAATTACTTGCACGGTTCTCGCCATAACTGCGTTCCCCTCGAGCTTTGTAGGAGGCTGTACGTGCCTGTCGCATGCCTCTCCCGGAAACCAATTATTCTGGCCGTCTAGTAGGAGGCGGTTCCATGGCTGAGCTCTCCGACAGACGCATTGCGGATAACCGCAAGTGGGGTGCCGAACCCGGTTTAGCGGCTGTCAGTGCCGGCCCAGACGTGACTCCGCAACTTTCATGGTATTTAATTGTATGTCTTTGCGATGCGTGTTGTGAGCTGCCACAGTGCATATGAAGGGCCGACGTACAGACATGAGACACTTTTGTGCTTGGAGTAAATCCAGTGCAGTAAGTATACACTTGTGCAATATATAACAACCAAAAGTTTTTTGTCAGAATTGTTTTAGCGGTAAGCAAAATTCAACTGCATGGCCGAATGCCACCTATTTTTATGTTACTACCTATTCATTCGGCTGTCATTACTCACCGCCAAGGAACTCTTCAACGCTACGCCTTCTGCTCTCCTAAGGTTACATGTCAGTCAATAAACCATGGTAGTTTACGGAGCGTCCAGCAGCTCTTTATAGCTTTAAGGCGAAGCACTTCTGGTGACTAGGCTGTCGTCTCATGTCGTCGCGCTAAAGTAACAAAAAGGTCAAAAGAGGGCGCTACAGGCCAAGTCGATACCAAAACAGGTCAAGACTGCATCGCAAATGAAAGTTTTTATTCCCGCCATAGACGCCGAGCAAGTTGAACTATAGTGCCATAGAATAGTTGAACGTTGATCGGCAGCGTCGCCTGAGATCTAATTCTTCGGTCAGGGCCAGCGAAACGCCAGCGCCGCGGGTGCCGGCGTTTGGGATTTCGCTAGCGTTTGTGTTGGCATTTCGCCGCGCAAACGATGGCTTGTTTGTTTCCTCACTGGGCACGGATAATTCATATCGTTCTCTTGTTAACGCGACACGCTGTTAGGCTATGGTCCCTTGAATACTGGCTAGTCTACCGTCCGCATGGCGCACCCGTACGGGGAGGGGTTGACGCTTTCTAATGACCCCGCAGGGGGCGCTGCGCGCTTTCGGAATGTCACCCGCTCATTGCTCTCGCCTGCTTGTTCGTTGTGTGTGTTGTGGTGCTGCGGATTGTCCGTTGTGTCACTACGACCACAACTGCAACGGCGTGTTTGCTGGACTACGTGGACCTCAGTCTGGGGCCGGGAACGAATGACAATCCAACTGCAGCAGATTTTAGTGATAGTTCGCTAGCATTTATAACATTGCAAAACCACATAAATCAGGAAATTGTGCCCCAGAAGTTATCACTGCTCCGGCTTCTCTTCCTGAGGTACAAACGGAAAGCAAGAATGCTGTACTGGATAATTTAATTGATGGGGGAAATGTTTGGTGATGCTCAACATGCACTGCAAGCGCTTTGCGCAATATCAGTTCGTCGGACCACGCGTCTTCTGTGACGGCAAAAAACTCATGAAATGCTTATTTATGGTGTGGCAGGGTACATAGCAAGAAAGATCCTGAGGAAGACTTCCTGTAATGAGTGTACATTGCTGCTCTCTGTGGAAAAGCGCGGTGCTGTGGATCATTCTTCTGAATCCACACCAAATTTCCACAATTGAGGTTTGATGTACCCTTCGGGCTCTCTTAAGGATATTATAACCGTCCTTGAGAACAGCTTCACGACATTTTTCAGCGTAAATAAGCTACACGAGCAAAGAAGATGACTCGATCTTAAGGGCTCGTTTTTTTGTGTGTGTGAAATACACTATTTAATGAGATTCTAACAGACAATAATGCCATGGAAAGTGTACGGATGTTATTTGTAGTAATTATATGATATAAAATGTGAAGAAAGTAAAGTGGACGAAAAGATAACTTGCCGCCGGCAGGGACTTTTCACATTTATATCCTAATTACTACAAATAACATCCGTATAGTTTCCCCGGCATTATTGTCTTTAGTTCTCATTAAATAGTGTGCTACACGAGCAAAGCATTCTCGACTTTGCCGATTTCATACGTGGGTACATCTGCCTGCACTAACATGCACAGAGCATGCACAGCAAATTACTTGCCAAATAGTGAAGTTTTACATTCTTCTACGGCTGCGCTTTTTTGTGAAGGCCCACTAATATGAGAGAAACAGCAAAAAAAGAGCAGCTGAAGCATTGAAAATGAGAGATGTAAATAATTTCCCTACCTGTGCAACTCCTCTTATTATTTGCTTTCATAACCCTTTCATTTCCCTGTTTAGTTTTTTTTTTGATGCTCATGCCAATAAAATATTAAAAAAAAGTAACTGGTTTCTTTCAATGTCAGTTGGTGCCGTTCCACCTGAGAAACAACCTACACACTTACTACCATGCATTCCATTGATACATGTGCCTCGGCAAAGCAAGCCTTTGCGCACGAAAGCACGTGAGAACTTGTTAATCGAACCGGTTAGTATATGCCATGGCACAATTACGCTGCAGCAAAAAAAAAATATTGCAAGAAATGGTCTAGCTGAACTATGCTGAACGTGCGCCCGCGCTTCGGCGACACGCAGCTGGTCGGCGGAGCGCCGCTCCCCAGCATGAGGACTGCTCGAAGCGCCACCACCCGCATCATCGGTAAGCGCGCTCGCTCTCCTCCGCGGACGGCGAACTAGCCAATATTCTAGGGACCCTAGTTAGCCTTGCCATGGCTATGTGCTTCTTGTCGCGAGAGCTGTATGTCAGTATAACTTATCTGTGGCATCCCTTATGACCAAACTGTTCCTATACCCAACGACCCATAGACTCGGGCGCAAACCATGAGGCGTGACCTAGCAAAATGGAAAAGTGAGGGCCTTACCTCGCATGAGCGCTTTGCGTGAAACAAACAAAGTGACAATGGGCGCGTAGCAATAGAAAGGTCATTTGCCAGGAGGATAGCCTAGTTCTGGCGGTCGGCGTAGGGAGGCGCTCCGTTAGGTGGCGCTGACAGTTTTTTGGTCACCGCTTGCGTGGTCCGTAAGACGTTTGCGGTGGACTGTACGTTTGTAAGCTTACCCTCTGCAAGAAAAGTAGCGCCCGTCTTGTTCATGTGTCCCTATCTGCGGTGGTGTTGTTCTCGCTGTTAATATTAAGACGAAAGCCTTAGATGCCTCATCGAACGCGAAAATTTACCGTCGGCCTCAACGCGAGTGATTAGAAAAAAAATAATCATTTGATGACGCCACCCTATGACGTCATCATGACGTCACAAGTCGCCAGAATTTCTTACAAAATCTTGGCGTCATTGTGACGTCACATGATGACGTCATCACATGACATTTTCGCTTGGTCAAAGGTTGGCCGATCACGGAGGCAGTGCAAAACAAGATGAGGTGCGGAGAGCCTGCAACGCCTCCGATCTGGACACAATGCAAAAACACGTGAAGTTCAGAAAGCCTTCGACGGGCAGCCGGAGAGAGCTAATACACCGAGTGACAAGGAAAAAAAAAAAAGGAAAATGGCTTTCGCCTTCGTGGTCGTCTTAGGCTAATGCATAACGGACCCTTTGAATTATTATTATTTATTATTATTATTATTATATTATTATTAGTATTATTATTATTATTATTATTATTATTATTAGTATTATTAACTGATGCTCTTCCAATTTTGGATTCGTTGGTGATCAGCCGTTTCAGATGTGAAAAATATGATTTTTTATGGAGGTCATTTGTCGTTTCACGTTGTCAGATTTCATTGTTGCCTTTCATTGTTTCATTTCAGTGTTTCACGCATGATTGTCGCTCTTGCCTGTAGCCTGTTGCGCTGATAAGCACATGGGGAGAGGTTCAATTTCCAGCATGGAGGAGGAAAAAGTAGGATGGAGCAATGCTAATGCGATGAAACGAACGAAAGAAAAAAAAATCACAGCATATCCACGGAGTGAATGATGATGAGTGGGCGAAGCTGCGGAGGTTCATCGGTAAACCGTGAATCTTCCGTGAATTCTGCCCAGTACATCATCACCGACGTGAGATCGGGCGCGTTTATACTAAAGGTTCGATGAGAGTTATGACGACTTGCAGCTCACTTTAATTTTACATGTACGCTGTGAATTTTCATTGTTTAATCACGCACAGGAGAAATCGCACACGCGCACTACCTGGAGGTCAAAAGCCAGTGCCTATATATACGGGGTGGTCAGTGAACGGTTGTGCAGCGCGAGCGGTCGTTTTTTGCAATCAAGACACTGCTGCGACGCTGCTCGCGACGCTGCCTGCGTCGGCGCCGCTGCGCCGCGAGGCAAGATAGGGAGGGGGGGGGGGGAGAGGGGGAAGCGTAGGAGAGGAGAGGGCGATACATATTGTTACGTAAAATGACACGAGGCGTGACTATTTACAGTGTATTTGCACTGAGTGCACAGCATCGAGCAAGATGAGGACAGCACCCACAGCAGACAGCCAGGCCAGTCCTCTTTGTCGTCTTCTGTACGCAGAAGTCTGGCTCTTGATGGGTTAGCTACGTAGCATTACCCCCGGCGGTAAACGCGCCGTCTCGGTGCGCTTTAAACCATGTTCTTCAGAAGGAGGGCGGTATTGTTTTAGCCGACTGACGTGCACTACGTCACTGGGCGTGTTTGCGAGAGGTACGGGGATCGACACCCCGCACCTCCACCACAAAGATGTTACGTAAAATGACACGAGGCGTGACTATTTACAAGTGTATTTGCACTGATGTGCACAGCATCGAGCAAGATGGAGGACAGCACCCACAGCAGACAAGCCAGGCCAGTCCTCTTTGTCGTCTTCTGTACGCAGAATGTCTGGCTCTTGATGGGTTAGCTACGTAGCAATATCACGTACTGTCGCAGCGCATTTTCTTTAGGGAGCCTTCATGTGTGCACGCCCCCCTCGTTTTTTAAGACTGGTTATGCACTACTACGACGGGGACGAACGGGTGCCGCTATAAGGAGCTTCGCCCCTAAAATAGAGCTCAGGCACGCACACGCCAAGCTTCGCTTGCCCGCATTTTGATGATGATGATGATGATGATGCTCCTTGGATGATGGCACCTACCCACTCAGGGGATCGGCCAAGAGTCGGCGGATCATAAGTCTGAAAATTTTAAGAGCTAAAAGACGTTACTGTATCAATTAGAATGAAGCGTCTTGTTCTTTTTTAATGATTTTAGTTTTTGATTAGACCGTGTTGCATAACCTCCCAAATGGCCAAATTGTTTATGTCATTATGAAAATTTAAAAATTATTAGCGGTTGATGTGTCGAATAAGACGATTTGATTCGCATATGAATTTCTCAATAGCACTGCATATATTCCCGTCCGAGTGCCCCAGCACAGAAGCCCCAAATGATAACAGTATAGTTGAAGTAACTGGCAGATCAAGGTGCCGCATTACAATTTCAATTGTTCGTTTTCTGAGAGAGGAAAAACGTCGGCATTCCAGCAAGAAATGTTCGATTGTTTCTGCCTCATTGCAAAAGGAGCATGTAGGAGAGATCGCCAGACCAGCTCTGTGCATGTATAAATTAAGAGTTGGGATCCTACAGCGCAATCTTGTCATTGCTACTTCTATCTGCCTTGTTTGCACCATTTTCTGCTCCAAGGGTACTGAAGGTGGTTGAAAATCTGGTGATGAAGCGAGACTAGTGTAAGCAATGATAAAGCGTACTTCTAAATCTGGCCGCAGCGACGAACGCCGTAACTGGAAGTAGATCAAGGACTGGGCCTGCAAGGGAAGCCTTTGCCAAAGTGTCCGCAACTTCATTCAATACTATTCCTTTATGCCCCGGAACCCAAACTAACCGCAGGTTTCGCAAATGCTGTGGACCCGTGCGCGCAATAATCTCAGAGTATGGATTCAGCTGGTGTTGTTAAAGCAGAACACAATGATAATGAATCGGTTACTATAGCCCCTGAAGTTATGGAGACGGGAAGTTTACGCAGGGCCAAAATGACAGCTAAGAATTCAGCAAAAATATTGGTGTATGATCAGGGAGTCTTACAGAAAAGGACCAGTCTAGGTGTGTGGAAAAAATTCCAACACCGGCCTTTTCCTCACACTGCGAAGCATCAGTGCTATCACAAACAGTCGTACTAATCTGATTTAAGTGATCTTGAAAAAGTCATTCAGTACATTCCAAGGAAGTAACTTCGCGTGTTAGGGAATATCATCATATGATATCGCCAATGAACTCAATCTATTATTCATTACCATTATATCATTAAGGTTTATCTTTAATGGGTCCAATAGCCGCTGTGTAAGAATCACCTGTGGGGTGTGGAACCGAGTCCACGAGACATTAAAAAACAGTTCTGGCTGGCTTATAAATACATATTGGTCTCGTCTTATCGGGGATTCATAGAGCCTTAAGAATGTTTGAACTGTTAATATTTTGAATCGAGTGTGCAAAGATGGGATTCGGATTCCTTATATAGAACTGCATTTGCTACAAATTTTGGTAACCCAAGGCACCAGCGAAGTGCTTGGCGTTCAAGCAAAACTAGCGGATTTAACTTCCACGCTGGTGCGCCGGAGAATAAGGCGCATCCAAACTCCAGTATAGGGCGTATATACATACGGTAGATCATTATCAATGTGTCTCTGCGCATGCCCCATCGATGATTGCTAATCCTTCTGAGTATTCCCATCGCACGTGATGCTTTAGTCGCCGTATGTTCAATATGCATACGCCAGTTAAGTTTCCATCATAAAAATTCCGAGGTACTTGACTGTTTGCACTTGGGGAATGTCTGCTTGATGAAATGAAAGGGATATATTTATGTGTCTATCGGAGAGAATGACAGACTGCACACTTCTGTACATTAATGGTCAAACGAATACTGTCGAGCCAATATTCCAAGGCGGACAAGTATCCTTGTAAAAGGTCGTACAGTGACTGAATGTCATCCGCCGAGGCAAAGAATGCTATATCATCAGCATAAACATACGTGTTTACGTTTCGATGACAAGGAATAGAGCTGAGCAATATATTAAACATAGCGGTGACAACACTGCTCCTTGAGGAACACCGCGTGTTTGTCTGAATTTACCAGTTGAAATACCACTCTGTATGCAGTAAAATCCCTGTGCCAGCAAGAATTCAGTCGTCCACGCAATAAAATAGTCAGGCAAGCCAATCTCTTTCATTCTTTCAGTAAAATCGGGTACTCTACGCTATCGTACCTTTAGAGATATCTAAAGTAACTAGTGCTGCGTACTGTTCTCTGACGCCGTGCTAGCTGGATTCTACTCTCCAGATCAACGTGTGCACACCATATTGACATCCTGGTCTAAATCCAAATTTGACAGGGACTCATAATCCTTTAGCGGTCACAAATTTGGTTATCCGTGCGTGTAATAATCTCTCAATTCATTTGACAAAATTGGATGTTAACGAAATCGGTCGAATGTTGTCAGAGCATACCCTTTATTTTTATCTTTAAGCAGGGAATCACCTTCGCTACTTTCCACACTGAAGGAATCCAAGTGTTTCTAATCGAATAATTTATGGTATCCAATATACATTAGGAGCGACATCGAAGAAAATTTTCAGCATCTTTGTAGTGATGCCATCAGGACCTGGGCTGCCGCTGGTAAACCTGATACCACTGAGGATAACTCAGTCAATGACAACTCTTCACCATACTCGAGACTGTTTTTGTCGCACAAAATTTGAAGGAATGCAGGAAGAAAATCTAACCTCCAAACCTCTGGCTATTACATCTAGAGAGTCTTCTATTTCTCGGGTAGTTAGCACAATTGATCTATATTTAAGGAACGCGGAATTAATTTGATTGTTCTTAAATACCGGAACAGCAGCGCTACTTATGTTTCGATTTTGACAGAAATTCAAAATGGCGAACATTGTATTCGTCCTTTGCTCTCGCTACTGTTCGTTTGAATGTCCCTGCAATAAACTTGTAGTTTTTCCAGTTTCTAGGAGACTGATTGTGCATGAGCTGCTTCCACGCTGCTTTCCGTCGCTTATAATCCCTCGACGCAGTCGTCATTCACACCAATTTCTAGAAGTAGGGTCCTTTCTTTCCCTGTATTTCGAACTCCGATTTCTTTCGAGAGGAGTCGAGAATAGCGCAAATATTACGCACGCTGCACGGATTCTCAGCTAAAGGAATAAAAGAATTTCTGCAAATGCATTTTAAATCTTTTATAATCAATAAACGAACGAACGTTAACCTGCGTAGAGTACTGTGAGCAATTGATCTCGAATACCACTGGAATGTGATCGCTGCTGGTCCCAGCCTCAAATGTCTCCCAAGATACTACCGAAAGACCTGGACCCGAAAACGTAAGATCCAATACCGATCTAAACTGACCCCGCAGAAACGTTAAGGATCCCGTGTTATGACAACTGAACTGATTAGATGCCGCCCAGTCCCATAGACGCTTTCCACATTGGTCAGTTTTGAATCCCCATGATATATGATGAGAGTTGAAATCTCCAGCTAGTACGATCTTTTTTCCACAACTTAGAAGAATTGAATCTAATGTCCGTGTATCCAGCACACCCAAAGGAAAATAAGCATTAACCAATGAAAATTTGAAACCTCCTGGAAGAGTTAATTCTACCGCCAAAAATTTCACTTTCTGTAGACATTAGCTGAAATGATATTTGTGCTCTGTGACAAAATCTATTCGATACAAAGGTAAGCAAACCACCACCTCTGGATGGACGATCTAATCGAAATGATCGGTAATTACATAAACTGTAGAATTTGTCAGGAGATAACCAAGTTTCTTGTAGTAGGATTACATCCGGATAAACCTGGGAAACTAAAACGTTTAAATCTGTAGAAGCAGCAAATACTGATCGGCAGTTCCACTGCAGCACTTTCATCTACCTTCCGGTGGTGAAAGCACCGCAGAGGCTACTGCCTCTTCCAAAATATTAGCTGTTGCCTTGACCTGCGGGAAAATTTTCTTTGATTTCGAGCTCGGAATAGTATCAGTCGCATTTAGGGGAGAAGCCCTTCGTTTCTGTACGCGCGAGTCAACATCCATGCTTGCGTTTTCCTGTGAATCTGCTGGGGAGGCCTGCGAGCCCAGACAGCTACCGCTTTTTGTAGGAAAGCTTGAAATCGGGCCTCATTAGATGGAGTCTCATTAAACCATCAACTTGCGAGGGAAGAGCGTTTCGGTTGAGCCCCGCTGACTGAATAGTCCCCGCTTGAGCCATTAGTCCCATTTGAGATGCTAATAATCCACTAAGGCATTCCGTCACACTTTCTACGACTCTTTCCATCATTTTGGCCATAGCTTTTTCTACAGCTTCTGCTATCACTTGCGAAATATTTGCATCAGTCATCGCCTGGTGTCGTGCAGTTACGCTAGCATATCCATGTTCTCTTTCCTTTACAGCTGAAATAGCCTCCCTTCGCGAGCACCGCCTTTTATCCATAATCTCTAAGACTTGGATTTCCTGCGCTCTAGCTGGGCAGGTGGTTCATCAGCTTTGTGAGCACCTCCACACAGGCAACACTTGTGCGACTGAGCAGTGCAGTCGTTCGGGGAGTGACTCTCTCCACACATACAGCATCGCATGCCAGATTTGCAACCTCCCAAACTGTGTCCATATCGCCAGCAGTTGCGACATTGTAATGGACGCGAGGCAAGCGGATCTACTCTAAAAATCAGCGGCCACACTTTGATTTCCGAAGGGGCATGATGTACCTGCAAACGTGGCAATCACCGACTCTGTTGGCACTCGTGTGTTTTCGACCATTCTGTTGCACCGGTAAATTGCTATCGCACCAGCTGCGGAAAGCTTCTCAAGTGTCCTCTGCTGGGCTTAAAGTAGCGTCTACTCGCGAACAATTCCCTTGGTGCAGGCAAGGTGCGGTGGGATGAAAGCACTCACTTGCATTGCTCCAAATGACGAGCATTTTAGAAGATCATACACACAAGCCTGTCCGGCGATCGGCAGACAATCCCACCTTTGCCAAACTGCCGGACATCAGTAATGTGAAGATAGTGGCGCGTGGCCGCCTGTAGTTCCGCCTGCACCGCTTTCGGGTTGGTAAGTCGAATGGATCCTCCGTGCAGGGGCACTAGCGCTACAGGAATACTGCTCACACCACTGCGAAAAAACGCTTCAAGCGGCATTTGATCAGGTGAGAGAGTGGCTGACCAAGGCGGAGACCGCCCTGGGCCATCACCAGGAGAAGTTGTCGACATCAGTTGTGCTAGCAGCCGATAAAACAGCAAATCACCTTCCAATCACTACTATTTAGATCCGCCCGACCCTTAGGCAAAAACCTTGAGTGCTCACTCAGCTGTCTTGAGGGCTTGATGAACCGGAGCAAGAACGCAGCGGACTCAGCTTCTGCCACGTAGCTGCTCGTCCACGCCGCTGCAGCCCACGCTTCCCGGTAGGAAGAGGGCTCCTAACATCACTTCTTCTTCTGCTTCTTATAATTATTGTTTTTTTTACTTATATATGAAAAAATATGGGAAGGTAGGCTACGTTGGAGCCGGCTGTCCCATCATCACGATAGTAGTATTGAAGAAATACACAAAGGTAATAAAAATTAGGAAGAATATTATTGTTATTATTGTTATTGTTGTTGTTTCGCGTTTTTTTTTTTGTTTCATGCAATTACTAATAATAATCGCACCTTGAATGCCGTCGTTTTGGTCAAAATGACAACTACAAACAACTCGAAGAGGATGAACGACTAAAGGTACTTCACACGACCTCAAGACGCCCTGTCGCCCGACAAGAGCGTTCCAGGAATTGCCGCAACCACGGAGTTTCCCGCAATAAAACTCTTTGCTAACGCATCGCTTAGACAAGTCGCAAAATAGACCTCTGCATGGATTTTCCTAGTTTGTAACCAAGACGGTTTTAGAAACATCCTTGGTTATATCCGACTACACGCACTCTACAATAGTACGCAGATGTCTTCACAAAAGGCTTGTACGAACTATCTGAATAATGCGTTTCGACAAAGAAAAAATGCAGCCACCTCGTCTTCGTGAACGCAGCCGAGACAACGAAGCTGATGCTCGCTTTCATCAGGATATGAGCTTTCTATGTTTTTTTTTGCGAGTCTCCCAAAGTATTTCTATATTTTGCAAGTATTTTCTAAGTATTTCTGTGTTGCATCATTGCTCCTTGTTTGGCAATCAATGTTAAGCTACGGAAAGCGCCATACCACTCTTACAGAATACTACGTTTGACCAGTTTTCACTGATGGATTTCTTTGTGATTTCTTTGTTCTTCAAGTTAAGCCATGTGGATCTCGCGCGACGATATGCTCATGTTGACAATGTGAGTGCGCTGTGAAGACGCGGACAGGGAAGAGACAGGACACACACTGCGGAACTTTCAACTTGTTTATTAGAAAGAGGGAAGCGTTGCATATATACACGGAAGCACGTGGCCCAGGGTATGCGCATTTCAAATCACGGAGCATTGAAAACTGCAACTCTTTCTCTGATAATGGCAATGACCTATGCTTACACATGAAACTGCGCGTTCCAAAATTGATTTGGCTTCCATTACGAGTCTCGCGGATTTATTATGGTTGCGGGATATGACGGTGGACTGATCAAATTTCGTGGTGCATGAGCACCTTGGGCTGTGAGTTGCTAGATGACCGTAGGAACCATCCTTGACATTATTATTGTGTTTTTTATAGGCGCTGATTAAGCAACGCCTAGCTTGCCCTATTTATACCTTTCCACAAGAAGTGGAATGTTGTACACTACGTCCTTCTGGCACTGAACGAATCTAATTTTATGGTTCACGTCACCGACGGGTGGTTCACTTGAGCCCGGTTCTGTCAATTTTCACAGTCCTAGATAATTTTTGCGGGGCGGGAAATACGGCGTTCACACCTGCCTTTCCAGGAGCTTTCTTAAGGTTGTGTGAAGTTGCGATGGAATGTACGGAAGGACTGCAACCTTCACGTCCCTGCTACTCTTATACCCGCCACGGTGGTCTAGTGGTTATGGTGGCTCGACTGCTGACCCGAAGGTCGCGGGATCGAATTCCGGCCGCGGCGGCCGCATTTCGATGGAGGCGAGAATGTTTGAGGCCCGTGTATGTAGATTTAGGGGCAACGTTAAAGAACCCGAGGTGGTCGAAATTCCCGGAGCCCTCTACTACGGCGTCTCTCAATCATATCTTGGTTTAGGGGCGTTAAACCACAACTTTATCGTTGTTCTGTTGACAACAAGACTGCTTCCCCGTTCTTTTTACTAACCCTTTAGGTACTGACACTAACACGTGGTCAGGGTAGCTAGACGCCTGTAGACGACCTACTTTTCTGAAAAGCACTGCTGTAGAAGAGGAGTGCATGATTTCTTAAGTGCAATATTTAGGCACATGTTAGCGAAGCTTCTTTTACATGTTTCGAATGAGCCGAGCCATAAGGTAAAATCGGTTTGCTACTCCTTGGCTGATACCCGCAGCAAGTCTGGTAAATTACTAAACGTGATGCATAAGTCGAAAAACTTAATGGAACCGTTTGACTGAAGTTATTGGTCACTTGCAACGGTGCCAGTGTCTGCCTAAAGGCAGTCACGGTGCCAGTGTCTGCCTAAAGGCAGTCACCGTGCTATCTACATCAAAATGAATGCCATTAGACCTTCTGTGAAAAATTATTAAAAAATCATCGACAAACCTGAATATTTGAAAAACATTAAAAAGTGCGAACTTATCCTTGAGACGCTCGTCTAACTGACCTACAAATAGTTCACTCAAAACAGGTGCCAAGCTAGACCCAATGCATATGCCTCTTCGCTGCAAGTTAAGGCACCCGTCCCAGCGTACGTATGTAGAGCACAGGTAAAGTATACCAGTTCCAGAAAGCTCGCAACAGGAATTAATACTTTATTCTGAAAGCTTGTTGCTCCAAACCCTGCCAATACTTGCCTCAATGCACTTGAGCAGGGCAGCTTGAGGAGCCGGAACGCTACGGCTGAGTTCCAGTGCGGCCATGGCCCTTTCCACCCGCTCACTTGCCCCAAATGCGTATTGCTATCACGGCTGAGAAGCATTGAAAGCAAGATTACAAGCGCAGCTGCTGTGCATGACAGGCCCACTTACAGCACTAAACGTCGGCGAAGGGTCGATTCAGAAGAGCTTCACGAAGAAGAGTTTAATAAGCGCTACAGGCGCTTAGACAGGAAACGCTTATAACTTGCGTCAGTATTACTTATACAACAGCTAGACGCAATGATGCACGCTACAGTACAAAGCAACTCTACACGCAGCCTGCTAACTCAAACATCACACCTCACTGGAGTAGAAGAATACGTATGGGTGTGGGCGGAGGGGGGCAGCCTGTTGTATTGCACCCGAAAATGTCAGTCTTTCCGCACGCTAAGCGAAAAACGAAGATGCGAACGCTTTAAAAACTTAAACGGCCTTCACCAGAAGAGGAGGACAGAACTGCTTACGCTACAGTACAAAGCAACTCTACACGAAGCCTGCTAACTAAAACATCACACCTCACTGGAGTAGAAGTATACGTGTGGGTGTGGGCGGAGGGGGGCAGCCTGTTGTATTGCACCCGGAAATGTCAGTATTTCCGCACGCTAAGCGAAAAACGAAGATGCGAACGCTTTAAAAACTTTAACGGCCTTCACCAGAAGAGGAGGACAGAAGTGCTTACGCTACAGTACAAAGCAACTCTACACGAAGCCTGGTAACTAAAAACATCACACCTCACCTGGAGTAGAAGTATACGTGTGGGTGTGGGCGGAGGGGGGCAGCCTGTTGTATTGCACCCGGAAATGTCAGTATTTCCGCACGCTAAGCGAAAAAACGAAGATGCGAACGCTTTAAAAACTTAACGGCCTTCACCAGAAGAGGAGGACAGAACTGCTTACGCTACAGTACAAAGCAACTCTACACGAAGCCTGCTAACTAAAACATCACACCTCACTGGAGTAGAAGTATACGTGTGGGTGTGGGCGGAGGGGGACAGCCTGTTGTATTGCACCCGGAAATGTCAGTCTTTCCGCACGCTAAGCGAAAAACGAAGATGCGAACGCTTTAAAAACTTAAAACGCACCTAATTAAATGGATATATGCCAAAATTGGTGAGGCGAGGCATCTCTGTATGACGAACATAAATGGACAGGTGGCTTACACAAAAAAACATGACTTGCATGCCATGTACAGCACATTTAACTCACTGGAGTAGAAGAATACGTGTGGGCGGAGGGGGACAGCCTGTTGTTTTGCACCCGAAATGTCAATCTTTCCGCACGCTAAGCGAAAAACGAAGATGCAAACGCTTTAGACACTTAAACGGCCTTCACCAGAAGGGAATGACAGAACTGTATTGCACCCGGAAATGTCAATCTTTCCGCACGCTAAGCGAAAAACGAAGATGCAAACGCTTTAAACTTTAAACACTTAAACGGCCTTCACCAGAAGCGAATGACAGAACTGTATTGCACCCGGAAATGTCAATCTTTCCGCACGCTAATCGAAAAACGAAGATGCAAACGCTTTAAACTTAAACACTTAAACGGCCTTCACGAGAAGCGAATGACAGAACTGTATTGCACCCGGAAATGTCAATATTTCGCACGCTAAGCGAAAAAACGAAGATGCAAACGCTTTAAACTTTAAACACTTGAACGGCCTTCACCAGAAGCGAATGACAGAACTGTATTGCACCCGGAAATGTCAATATTTCCGCACGCTAAGCGAAAAACGAAGATGCAAACGCTTTAAACTTTAAACACTTAACGGCCTTCACCAGAAGCGAATGACAGAACTGTATTGCACCCGGAAACGTCAATCTTTCCGCACGCTAAGCGAAAAACGAAGATGCAAACGCTTTAAACTTTAAACACTTAACGGCCGTCACCAGAAGCGAATGACAGAACTGTATTGCACCCGGAAATGTCAATCTTTCCGCACGCTAAGCGAAAAACGAAGATGCAACGCTTTAAACTTTAAACACTTAAACGGCCTTCCCAGAAGTGAACGGACAGAACTGTATTGCACCCGGAAATGTCAATCTTCCGCACGCTAAGCGAAAAACGAAGATGCAAACGCTTTTAAACTTTAAACACTTAACGGCCTTCACCAGAAGCGAATGACAGAACTGTATTGCACCCGGAAATATGTCATATTTCCGCACGCTAAGCGAAAAAACGAAGATGCAAACGCTTTAAACTTTAAACACTTAAACGGCCTTCACCAGAAGCGAATGACAGAACGGTATTGCACCCGGAAATGTCAATCTTTCCGCACGCTAAGCGAAAAACGAAGATGCAAACGCTTTAAACTTTAAACACTTAAACTGCCTTCACCAGAAGCGAATGACAGAACTGTATTGCACCCGGAAATGTCAATCTTTCCGCACGCTAAGCGAAAAACGAAGATGC
The DNA here is from genome assembly GCF_013339695.2 of Rhipicephalus sanguineus. Taxonomy (NCBI): domain Eukaryota; kingdom Metazoa; phylum Arthropoda; class Arachnida; order Ixodida; family Ixodidae; genus Rhipicephalus; species Rhipicephalus sanguineus. The sequence goes on along the minus strand of NC_051179.1, from coordinate 74,101,556 downwards.
AAACGCTTTAAACTTTAAACACTTAAAACGGCCTTCACGAGAACCGAATGACAGAACTGTATTGCACCCGGAAATGTCAATATTTCCGCACGCTAAGCGAAAAACGAAGATGCAAACGCTTTAACTTTAAACACTTAAACGGCCTTCACGAGAAGCGAATGACAGAACTGTATTGCACCCGGAAATGTCAATATTTCCGCACGCTAAGCGAAAAACGAAGATGCAAACGCTTTAAACTTTAAACACTTAAACGGCCTTCACCAGAAGCGAATGACAGAACTGTATTGCACCCGGAAATGTCAATCTTTCCGCACGCTAAGCGAAAAACGAAGATGCAAACGCTTTAAACTTTAAACACTTAAACGGCCTTCACGAGAAGCGAATGACAGAACTGTATTGCACCCGGAAATGTCAATATTTCCGCACGCTAAGCGAAAAACGAAGATGCAAACGCTTTAAACTTTAAACACTTAAACGGCCTTCACCAGAAGCGAATGACAGAACTGTATTGCACCCGGAAATGTCAATATTTCCGCACGCTAAGCGAAAAACGAAGATGCAACGCTTTAAACTTTAAACACTTAAACGGCCTTCACCAGAAGCGAATGACAGAACTGTATTGCACCCGGAAACGTCAATCTTTCCGCACGCTAAGCGAAAAACGAAGATGCAAACGCTTTAAACTTTAAACACTTAACGGCCTTCACCAGAAGCGAATGACAGAACTGTATTGCACCCGGAAACGTCAATCTTTCCGCACGCTAAGCGAAAAACGAAGATGCAAACGCTTAAACTTTAAACACTTAAACGGCCTTCACCAGAAGTGAACGACAGAACTGTATTGCACCCGGAAATGTCAATCTTTCCGCACGCTAAGCGAAAAACGAAGATGCAAACGCTTTAAACTTTAAACACTTAAACGGCCTTCACGAGAAGCGAATGACAGAACTGTATTGCACCCGGAAATGTCAATCTTTCCGCACGCTAAGCGAAAAACGAAGATGCAAACGCTTTAAACTTTAAACACTTAAACGGCCTTCACCAGAAGCGAATGACAGAACTGTATTGCACCCGGAAACGTCAATCTTTCCGCACGCTAAGCGAAAAACGAAGATGCAAACGCTTTAAACTTTAAACACTTAAACGGCCTTCACCAGAAGCGAATGACAGAACTGTATTGCACCCGGAAATGTCAATATTTCCGCACGCTAAGCGAAAAACGAAGATGCAAACGCTTTAAACTTTAAACACTTAAACGGCCTTCACCAGAAGCGAATGACAGAACTGTATTGCACCCGGAAACGTCAATCTTTCCGCACGCTAAGCGAAAAACGAAGATGCAAACGCTTTAAACTTTAAACACTTAAACGGCCTTCACCAGAAGCGAATGACAGAACTGTATTGCACCCGGAAACGTCAATCTTTCCGCACGCTAAGCGAAAAACGAAGATGCAAACGCTTTAAACTTTAAACACTTAAACGGCCTTCACCAGAAGTGAACGACAGAACTGTATTGCACCCGGAAATGTCAATCTTTCCGCACGCTAAGCGAAAAACGAAGATGCAAACGCTTTAAACTTTAAACACTTAAACGGCCTTCACGAGAAGCGAATGACAGAACTGTATTGCACCCGGAAATGTCAATCTTTCCGCACGCTAAGCGAAAAACGAAGATGCAAACGCTTAAACTTTAAACACTTAAACGGCCTTCACCAGAAGCGAATGACAGAACTGTATGCACCCGGAAACGTCAATCTTTCCGCACGCTAAGCGAAAAACGAAGATGCAAACGCTTTAAACTTTAAACACTTAACGGCCTTCACCAGAAGCGAATGACAGAACTGTATTGCACCCGGAAATGTCAATCTTTCCGCACGCTAAGCGAAAAACGAAGATGCAAACGCTTTAAACTTTAAACACTTAAACGGCCTTCACCAGAAGTGAACGACAGAACTGTATTGCACCCGGAAATGTCAATCTTTCCGCACGCTAAGCGAAAAACGAAGATGCAAACGCTTTAAACTTTAAACACTTAAACGGCCTTCACCAGAAGCGAATGACAGAACTGTATTGCACCCGGAAATGTCAATCTTTCCGCACGCTAAGCGAAAAACGAAGATGCAAACGCTTTAAACTTTAAACACTTAAACGGCCTTCACGAGAAGCGAATGACAGAACTGTATTGCACCCGGAAATGTCAATATTTCCGCACGCTAAGCGAAAAACGAAGATGCAAACGCTTTAAACTTTAAACACTTAAACGGCCTTCACGAGAAGCGAATGACAGAACTGTATTGCACCCGGAAATGTCAATATTTCCGCACGCTAAGCGAAAAACGAAGATGCAAACGCTTTAAACTTTAAACACTTAACGGCCTTCACCAGAAGCGAATGACAGAACTGTATTGCTCCCGGAAATGTCAATCTTTCCGCACGCTAAGCGAAAAACGAAGATGCAAACGCTTTAAACTTTAAACACTTAAACGGCCTTCACCAGAAGCGAATGACAGAACTGTATTGCACCCGGAAATGTCAATATTTCCGCACGCTAAGCGAAAAACGAAGATGCAAACGCTTTAAACACTTCACGGCCTTCACCAGAAGCGACTGACAGAACTGCTTACGGAGCCACCGCTCACGCAGATATAAGCAATGCCTTGTCAGCAAGCCTTGGTTAAAGCTCGGCGTAAACTGGTAAACCTTTCACGTTATTTTTGCTGACAGAGTCGCAGTAGTGGCGCAACACGAAAACAGCCTTGCGGCTTCTCGCGCCCCGCGTTCGCCTTTTAGTGTCAATCTTCCGATTATTTGAGTTCAATTGCGAAAAAAAAACATGGACAATAAAGAAGACGCCACCGGCGCAGCACACATTGCCGCTGGGTGTGTCCTCCGTGTTTTCCGCGTCATTTTTGTTGCGCAATCGTACAGATGTAATGGATTACCACCTTGCCCAGAATGCTACTCTTCTTAAGAAACTCTGGAATTTTATATTTGAAACATGCCATTATTTTCTACTTTAGTTCAATTTCGTGTCCGACAAACTACGATGGCAAGTCATAGTCGGTCCCAACCTTCTAAACCTAAGTATAAATATTACCTCCACCCACAAAACCAGGATCTGCAGTCTCCAAGGCAGAATAATCATCATTGGTGACCTGTCAGGATCTTTCTCAAAACTTGTCGGGAAGTTTCAGTGTTATATATGAAACCAACGACACAAACATGTCTCTGTGTACGAAATCTATTGATAGTGTTCAACCCGCCGAAATGCTTGACAAAAATAAGAGTAGTAGTTTCGATCGATGCAAATTATTTTGCGTGCGACGGCGATGGATGTTGGGAAGCCTATGCTTATCAAGGCCAAAGACGTGGACGGCTGAAGCGAGAGTCCTTCGGCGAAAATCCGGCGTGTGGTACAAAAATTAGGTCACATTTCGAGCATGTCCAGAACACCGTGTTTGCTTCGTGTGTCCTGCGTTCTTTTGACTAAAGAAAAAAAAGTGGCGTTTGCGTTACTAAAAATAATACAAAGAAAGCGCAAATACCACGTGACCGCGCCAGCTGCGCATTCACATCGTCTTCGTGGCGTTAATGCTCGAATATAAAGTGATTAGGAGAGCGGCGCTTTCAGTTCGGTTTTTAGGCGTTAGCATGCAAAAAAATAAATAAATAAATAAAGAAAGCAAACCGGCGTTCGCGTGATATGAAGTGCACTATAAAATAGCCACAACGGATGGAGTTCACACTAGAGTCTTCGTAGGCAAATACATAGGAGGACCCTGTGAGGTTTCTTACTTTGTAACCGACTTCAGATATATTGCATAACTTATGCTCGTTTCATAAATGCGCTGGTGTCAAATATAAAAAAAAATGGCACAAACTACCATAAGCCAGGCGGTGCGGCATTTCTAAGCGGCCGTTAAACGTGCGGTCACCAAGCTATATACATGCATTATACATTCATTCCTTCGGTGTTTGCGGTCTGTCCACCATCTTTCACAACTTACGGCCTATACCACGTCCACGCTGACTCAATTAAACGAGGATTAATGGAGCATTAGCAGCGTACAGCTGTTGGCGATGGGCCCACGTTAAATCGATGAATGCGTTGAAAGGAGGCGCCCGGGCACAGCGCTAATCGCACAACTTAAGGAATATTGACACGAATAAAACAAAAATTAATTATTGCTCTAAATAAAATACTGGTGTCGAGAAACCTAAGACGAGTATTTGGTGTCTGGGAATGCATCGATTATATATTAATTGCCGCTACCTTAAAATGACGCTTTCTGTTTCGATATCGAAGTGTTGCAGTGACGTTTCATAGCGGTGTGACGTCACGGGGATACAGAAACTCGCGACGTACAAGCGGCAGATCGGTCATCCTGCTCGTGGTGCACATAAACAATGATGAGTGAATTGTCGTTCAATGACCCTGGCAGTGATTTCTGCGATTTAAGCTGCATGCAGGACGCAGAGCACGCAAACTCGGGGAACTGCGTTGACTCGTCGGGATAATGTCCATTGCAGTGGGGCTGGCTTGCAGATACTCGGCCACAAAAACTTCAGTCAAATTAAAATATTTTATACGTGTTCTCCGACTCCGGTGTGTGGAGAGCGTTTACACTGCATAACAAGGAAACGGAAAATGTGCGTTTTGCGATGTTTCAAGATCGTGTCAGTATTCCTTTAATCGGATTAGAGAAAGTATTCGAGCAGCGGGAAACAAGTGGAGAAGCTGTGTCAGTTTCCCGAGAGTTGAGGTGTCATGGCGAATACTTAATAGCTGCGTCCATTAACTGGCCCATTAATATTAACCCTTTGACGCACTATGTACACAATTGTGGACCCCACTTGTTCTTATTTGTATCGACTAGTGGCTGAGCAAGAGCCAGATACGTTGAGCTTTGGATGAATTGGACCTGCTGCATAATAAATTTGTCTTCATTTAACTTCATTTTGCAGTGCACTGTGGCATGCGATTACATTGTTAAGACACTACCACGTTCTACGAGTCGTTCGACGTGCCGCTTCCCGCGAGCCACGTCTAAAGTACATTTTTTCTTTGCTCAATATCTCAGAGCCTCAGATTTGATTCTATTTATGCAAAAAGAAGGCATGAACCACTTCATAGTATATAGATATTTAAGTGCGATTTAATTGGGAACAATTACTATAACACACGTAAATTAGCGTATTATGACATTATTTTTGTTGCAATAGGATATTGAGTGCCTTGAAATAACGTTGCATCGATTTGACGCATTTACACACAGTTTTTCATAGGTGCGTCTGAAAGGTTTGATGTCCCATGCTCTCCCTGGCTTAATTGTCTGCTGGATTCATTCGGTTGTGTCTAACAAAAAAGCGAGTATTGCGAAAAAAAGTCCCTTCTTTTGTTCCTACATTGAAGCATACAGTAGGGTCAAAAATTTGGGGGATGCTTAAGCTTCACCTGAACTGATGACTAGCGCCACGTACAGCGCATCAAGCAGGCTCATTGAGGCCTGCTTGATGAGCTGTACATGGAGCTAGTCATCAGCTAAAGAAATAGCGATGTTAGAGTGCATCAAAGAAGCGTCCTATATGTAGGGCTCTGGGCATATATGGGTTAAGAGTTGACCGCGACAGCGATATCCTGCCCCTAGTGCATACTTCGACCGCTACGTGTGTGTAACACAATGCGCGCAATAAGGAGTAGTATGCCTTAAATCAATTATGCTAGAGAAACTTTTCGAAGTTGCGATGCACCCACTACGTAGTCTTAAGGGAATCGCGCCGTAATGCGTGCGCCTTGTGTAATGAGTGGCTGGCTTTAAACCACAAAGTATTTGTGATATTCCCATGGTGTGACGCCCGATGACAATGTACGCTTGTACTAGACATATTACTCCGATATTACATCTCGTACTGTGACACCTGTACACAGGACGCGTATGTTTGTGAAGCATGAAAGTTCCTTTCAGTGCAGTTCAAGCAGGCGTTTTCTGCGTGGTAGAACACCTGCTTGCCACGCAGATCTCCTGGATTCGATTCTCACTCGGACATTTTTATTATTGATTTTATTTGCAGCCTTCTCGTTTTTTCGGTCAGGGAGAAGATTATTTTTTGCTCAGAACCAACGATGCCGACGCCGATACCGGAATTTCTGCGAAACGAGCGCTCTATAGCTATCGCGTTAAAATTTGTTTACGCGAAATAACACTTATTAACGCTATCTTTAACACGTCTTTGCTACCACGCGAAACTGGACTTGGGTTAAGTAGCCATCAAAGAAGGATATAGAGGCAACTTCAGTTGGCTCTTGCATTTAAATAATGACAGTGCTGAATTAAGAGAACAGCACGTAATCGCAAACCCGTACAGTGCTGTAGTAGTCGAAGGAGGTAAGTTGATTACCACGTGTTTTCCAAACTGCTAACTCTTTGCGTAATTAAGACGGGAGATCCGTAACGTACCTACAAGTGAAGCATTCCCACTGCATGACAGCAAATTCTAGTGTATAATTCATGTGCACCACCTATTCGATCGCAAAACTCAACTCAGCGCAGCGACGTTGGATCTCACGTAGCAGAAGCATTCACTACTCGCCTCGGCTTTTCTTTCACATCATTCCAATAGTCATCCCCACGTTCGAACGTAAACTAATATTCGGTACTTTCAAATATCTTAATCTAGATTTGAATACCAAGGACTCTTCTATACTTGCACCCTCAAACTGTGAGCTATGACGCAGTGCTTGTTAAGAATAATGCAGGACAGCGCACAATGCATGTGTAAGGTCTACACTATTGGCTCTTATTGTTCAGTTTATGCGCATAGACAAATGAGGGGATTATCTAGACTTCATAATGATAAAAAATTCCAGGCAGTGGCAAAAACTTGAATAGAATCGAATACGGGCGCTGGAAGTGTTCGTTTATACATGGAGTGAGTTCCTGCTCGATTGGACAGGATGAGATGAGCTTAATGGTAATGTTCTTTTTGTTTTTATCTCTGTGCGACTCTTCTGGAAGTTCTATTACCACGATTCCCACTCGAGTGCAATATATGAGTCTAAAAGCTGCGTAAAGGCATAGAAGCCGATGACGCGGGCAATGTTAGTGCAATGTGGACTATGCCGGTGAATGATACATTCACCGTCCATATAAGGCAGACTGTCTTTGAGTAACGTTGAATATTGTTAATAATGAATGCAGTCCCCTCTTCTCGCCTGAAACTGTTGCAGAAATTCTCGCCTTGTTTGCTCTGCCTAATGCCTCCGGTGCTGTGGATCGTATGTACGTATTCCCGTCACCTCATTTCCTTCTCGCGTCCCCGAGGAGCACTGTGCTCATTACCATATTTATTAGGACGACGGACAGCAGGCGCGTTTCAACAAGATGCGACGTCAACCTTTGTACTGCGAATCGTATATGAGCGGCGCGCCTAGTGCAATATCTCTGCGAACTCTCACTGTGGGCATTCCTTCCGTTGTGGCAGCACTGACCGCATATATGAAACGAAAAGTCGTGAACGAATACCCTTGAACGCCGGTATAAGTTATACAGGGTTTCAGCTAACTTGCGCCAAGTATAGTTTTTAATTTCGCGCACTCTAGAAAAAAGCCGGAAAAAAATTGAACAGGGCCGTTATCTTAGCATAGATGAAGCAATTCGAAGTTGCTTAACAAACCTTACAACTTTCCTAGTTAATATTCGTTATAGTTACTATTTTAAAGGTTAGTTAAGCAGTCTTTGTTAATTGCCCAGCTTATCGGATTGGCAGTTACACTAGCATGGATAAAATTCTGACGTTTCAACAAGTGCTACAACTCTTGCATTGAACATTTTTCTCGAGTCAATATTTAAAAAGTTTATTAAGCAATCTTTGTTAATTGCTGAGCTTAGTGAATTGGAAAAAATAATCTGACGTGCTCTATATGGCTCAGAACATACTACGATTATTGAAGACGCGTAGCACCCATGCTTAATTTTTATACTTGGTGCTTTTTAGCTGAACACCCTGTATGTGTGATCACTGTATAGTATATTAACGATAGCTAAAGACAATAATGCCAAGGAAAGAAGCTTAGAATAACAGAGAGCTGAGCTAGTTGGTAAGTATTCATTCTAAAAAGACAGGGCGTGCAAACAAGGACACAAGAAAGAAGTCAGGACACCACAACGCCGACTAACAACTGAAGAGACGCACAACGGCTGAAAAGAAAGAAGGCACGAAAACTTATCTGCGCTTGCCCATGCAACAGGCGAACCTATCAATCCGGCACGCGTGGCGGTCTACGTGGAAGATAACTGTTAAGGCATTTGATTTCATCTTTATGCAAGTTAATCGACGGTGGCTCACGCATGCGCTACCACTATTCTCGATATGCCATGCTTCAATCATCAGGCGCGTTCTTCATTCTATGACGGTACAACACTGCGCATTCATCGAATTTCGGCGTGCACTTACAATCTCGACATGTAAAGATAGATTAAAAGGTGAGCCTCCTGTTAGCGATCTCTTATGTTCCAACAATCTCTGGTTAATGCATCGGCCCGTTTGTCCTACGTAGAAGTGGCCGCAGCTGAAAGGGACCTTATACACCACACTCGTACGGCAATCAGTGAATTTGTTGGTGTGTTTTACGAAACAAATATCGGTCCGCTTATTCTTTTACTGGCTCAATCTTCCTCTGCACAGCGGCACAAATCTTACCTAGCTTATTGGCAGCCGTGAAAACAACATTAACGCCGTATCTACTTCCTACTTTCTTTAGCCTGTGAGATACGCAATGAATGTACGGTATACCTACGACACGTTTCTTCCTATCGCTTTCTGCAACCATGCTCGGACTTAACACAATAGACTTCTTTAAATGTTCAGCGACCGTGGCCACGGCATCACGAGGATACCTTACATCTAAAAGACGCGTAACCTGTGCGTTAAAGCTATCACTCATTTTGTGCTACACGACTTGGTGAGGGCTGATTTAAGGCAAGACATGGCGATGCCGTTTTTTACAACCTTCGAGTGCTTCGACGAAAAATTTAACAGCGGTTTCGAAGATCTAGGAGAATACTGCCAGCGCACGTGGTTCTTCTGGAACGTTAAGGAAATGTCTAGAAATTGTATTCCATTGTTCTGAGGCACCTCTTTAGTAAAAGCTCAGCCCACCCTCCATTATATTCAAATTTTTCGCTCACGGAAGTTACCACCTTTTCAAAGTCCTCACCATACAGAGATCAAGTAATCGTCCACATAACGAAAACCTTAATAACCGAATTACCTAAGGCCCTTCCAAAAGATTGTCAATCTTGCTAAGCATAAATCACTAAAACAGGAGCACCTTAGAACCATACTATCCCTGATTTCTGCACATAACGCTTCCTTCCAACTACAAGTGTCGACTTAATACATGGAAAGGATTCTAGAAATGCACGGTAGAAACACCACATTTATCGGTCAAACACGTCAGGTGCGCTTGTTCGTTAATACATTCATTAACACAATTTAACAGATCACTCATGCGGCAAAGAATAATACAGGTCTTCAATATCCATACTAAAAGCTTTACAACAGCCGGGGCTGCTCTGAGAGGGACTGAACTAGCGCCTGAGAATTACGCATACGAAAAGGGTCTGAAAAACTCAAAGAGGTTAAGCAGTTCTGCAAATAACCAGATACAGCGACTTGCCAGGTTTGCTCTGAAACGATTGCTCGAAAGGGGATTTCGTTCTTATGTGTTTTGGCTGAAAAAAGCAATTCTAAAGTATGTGATTTAGCCTTCTTGACATTACAAGCTATTCTCTCAGATTATGTCTTAACAAAAGGTCGACAGCACGTTGCCTAACTACCGATGGCTTAAGTTTTACCGTCCTAAAATTCTTTCTATGGCTGCTAATGCTTTTTCTGAGAACAAACTCCGGCATAATTCAAAATACCCTTCCTTATCTGAAATTACCGGCCTGATTTCTTCTCGACACAGTAATTAACCAAAGGCCGGATAGGATCAGAACACTTGAGATGCATATTAGAACCCTTGATGCTAGCAACGCAGTCTGAAATGCAGTGTGAACGCTCTTCTTCAGGAAGAAGTCTATGATTGTACGCGGCAAACTTAAAACGTCTATTGGTTTCAGGTTCGCCTTTTTTTCAGCCAAAACACTAAGAACGAGATCCCCTTTCGAGCAATCGTTTCAGAGCAAGGCACCTGGCAAGTCGCTGTATCTAGTTATTTGCAGAACTGCTTAACCTCTTTGAGTTTTTCAGACCCTTTTCGTATGCGTAATTCCAGGCGCTAGTTCGTTCCTCTCAGAGCAGAACCCCGGCTGTTGTAAAGCTTTTAGTATGGATATTGAAGACCTGTATTATTCTTTGCCGCATGAGGACTTGTTAAATTGTGTTAATGAATGTATTAGCGAACAAGTTCACCTGACGGTTTTGACCGATAAATGTGGTGTTTCTACCGGTGCATTTCTAGGAATCTTTTCCATGCATTTAAAGTCGACGCTTGTAGGTTGGAAGGAAGGCGTTTATGTGCAGAAATCAGGGATATGTATTGGTTCTAAGGTTGCTCCGGTTCTTAGTGATTTATACCTTAGCATGATTGACATTCTTTGGAAGGCGCCTTAGGTAATTCGGTTATTAAGGTTTTTCGTTATGTGGACGATACTTGATCTTTGTAGTGGTGAGGACTTTGAAAACGTGGTAACTTCCGTGAGCGAGAAATTTGAATTAATGGAGGTGGCTGAGCTTTACTAAAGAGGTGCCTCAGAATAATAATATACAATTTCTAGACATTTCCTTAACGTTCCAGAAGAACCACGTGTGCTGGCAGTATTCTCCTAGATCTTCGAAACCGCTGTTAAATTTTTTCGTCGAAGCACTCGAAGGTTGTAAAAAACGGCATCGCCATGTCTTGCCTTAAATCAGCCCTCACCAAGTCGTGTGAGCACAAAATGAGTGATAGCTTTAACGCACAGGTTACGCGTCTTTTAGATGTAGGGTATCCTCGTGATGCAGTGGCCACGGTCGCTGAACGTTTAAGAAGTCTATTGTGTTAAGTCCGAGCATGGTTGCAGAAAGCGATAGGAAGAACGTGTCGTAGGTATACCGTACATTCATCGCGTATCTCACAGGCTAAAGAAAGTAGGAAGTAGATACGGCGTTAATGTTGTTTTCACGGCTGCCAATAAGCTAGGTAAGATTTGTGCCGCTGTGCAGAGGAAGATTGAGCCAGTAAAAGAAAAGAAGCGGACCGATATTTGTTTCGTAAAATAGGTGCACGTTAAAGAACACCAGATGGTCGAAATTTCCGTAGCCCCCACTACGGCGTCTCTCATAATCATATCATGGTTTTGAGACGTAAAACCCCAGATATTATTATTATTGTTTCGTAAAACACACCAACAAATTCACTGATTGCCGTACGAGTGTGGTGTATAAGGTCCCTTTCAGCTGCGGCCGCTTCTACGTAGGACAAACGGGCCGAAGCATTAACCAGAGATTGTTGGAACATAAGAGATCGCTAACAGGAGGCTCACCTTCTAATCTATCTTTACATTGTCGAGATTGTAAGTGCACGCCAAAATTCGATGAATGCGCAGTGTTGTACCGTCATAGAAATGAAGAAACGCGCCTGATGATTGAAGCATGGCATATCGAGAATAGTGGTAGCGCATGCGTGAGCCAACCGTCGATTAACTTGCATAAAGATGAAATCAAATGCCTTAACAGTTATCCTCCACGTAGACCGCCACGCGTGCCGGATTGATAGGTTCGCCTGTTGCATGGTCATGCGCAGATAAGTTTTCGTGCCTTCTTTCTTTTCAGCCGTTGTGCGTCTCTTCAGTTGTTAGTCGGCGTTTGTGGTGTCCTGACTTCTTTCTGTGTCCTTGTTTGCACGCCTTGTCTTTTAGAATGAGCCAAGGAAAGTATAGGGGTGTTATTTGCAATAATTAGGATATAAATGTTAAGAAAGTAAAGTGGACGAAAAATAACTGCCGCCGGCAGGGACCGCCGAAGGTCGCTGGTTCGGTCCCTGCCGGCGGCAAGTTATCTTTTCGTCCACTTTACATTCTTCACATTTAAATCCCAATTATTACAAATAACACCCCCTATAATTTCCTTGGCATTATTGTCTGTTAGTTATCATTAATATTGTGTCTAACAAAGAAACGAGCCCTTAGAAGCAACCTTCTTTCCTTCACTCTATAGTATTTAATACAGCTGACATCGGCGCATTGCGCCAGAACATCTGCTGCAACGTACATACAGCTGTGCTTCGTGTAATTTTGTCCACGGGTAAGAGGAAAATAAATCTTGCAAGGTGTTATAAGGCGTGCAGACACTGACGCAGAATCATACAACACAAACGAGGCGTTTCTTCTCTCTGATTATCTGGCGTCATGTCTGCACCATTTATCTTCATTGGCAATGGATGCATCGCAACTTGGCCGACTTCCCGTTGTCATAACTCTGAAACTCTATGTGAAGCTCATGCCTTTCGCCATACTACGTGGGCTGATATTTGAATTGCAGCAGACTTCAGTATTTGCCTCACACAACAATCACGAGCACCGACGCCGCTTGTTGTTCGAGCTTCAATTGATATGTGCATGATGTTCATAGAATAGAGGGGCGCTATTAAGCAGACGGATATAGTGCTAGTGCAACAAGTTCGAAATGCCTACAAGGGTTTCATGTGGCACGCGGCGGACATTAGCTCAAGCATGATCTCGTTTGAACTTCTCAATCTTCCACGTCGAACAACAATGCGGAAATTACGAAGTCGGTGATGCAAAGTACCAGAACGCGAGGACATGGCCCACGTATCGTTTACACGGCTGCTACTCTATGTTCCTTGTCCGTTTCGTTTTCCTGCTGTTCCTTTACGCGGTAGTCAATTGGAGATCTAGCTAACCGCGCTATCATTCCTTTGTCTTTCTCTCCATCTCGGTCCCTTGAACGGGCAAACCAAGAAAAGTGCAAAATCCTAAAATTTTTGAGTTTGAATTGTTGTCGTCAAGGTATGGTTATGAAGCCCACTGTGGCGGAGGACTGCCGACTACCTTCAACCATCTGAAGTTTGATCAACGATCACCTATGTGTTTTCGCTTTTCGCGTCCGTCCAAATGCGCTGATGCAGCCGGGCACCAAAGCAGCAGTCTCGTTCTTGATAGTGCAACGTCATAGACAGTTACTCGAGGGCGGAGCCAGAGGAAATCATTGGCCGGTTGAATGTCACATAGGCCACCGACCGGATTAGTGGACTCCTCGTTCCTCGCCATCTCCTCTATAAGTAAGGTTAGAGTGGAGGCAGGATATTTATTCGCGCTGTTCAGTGCTTCTGGCAGTCCCAAGAGAGGCGCTTTATCGTGGCTCTCACATACTTTCTGTGCTGTGTTCTACTACGTAAACGGAGACCCGCGTTTCCTTTTGGCGTGTGTTTTTCAATGAATACTACCGGCTTGACTTCTCGTTTAGGTATGATCTCTCTCTGTCTCTTTTTAATGAACGTCCTCGTTTAGCACATTGCAATGCGTGTGCGTGCACAAAAGAGGTAAGAATTAGCTTGTTGGCCATGTTTCTGCGAGTCGGTGCATCACATAACTTAGATGCAGTTGCGAGCGCTAGTACCTAAACCCTTAGACGCACGTACTAATTTCCTTTTAGTACACTGAGGGAATTTATACTGCGGTGGAATAGGCAGGCGGTAGGCTATGTCAGCGCTCCCGAAGTTATCGAAGTTTACATGCATATATGATAAGGAGGGAACCGTAAACAATCTTAAATTGGATTACAAGAAACAAAGAGAAGGTAAGCGAGCATCACCTCTACCTCGAGTACTGAACAGGGTGAGCAAAATTTCTGCTCACAGCTGAGCAACTTAGGCCCTTCACTCGCACACAAGTGCAGGCATTGGTCACCTTGTCGCTGTGGCGAAACACAATTTTGTCTTGCTGAAGCGCAGCGAATGCATTGTTTGGTCAACCAGTTAAGGGCTACACTGAAGTTAAGGGCTGCATCATGGCAAACAGCTCAGCCACTCTTACCTCTCAAAACGTCGCTCGATGGCTCCGCACGTAAAGACTTTCATGCTATGTTCGTCTTTCATTATTGAACCACAAGGGCCTACTTACGCAAACTCTCCTCTGGGTGTATTTTAAGGAGAAAGAAAGCTGCTTACTTCTGTGTGGAAAAGGCGCTTGTGTGTTCGTGACAAAACGCAAGCATTCTTGCGCGCTTCGCTTCTGGAGCTAAAGAGGCCTCAATGGTTGTGTATGTATAGAACGGTTACCAAACAGCCTTCCGGGAACCTCTCGACCGAAAGTAAGGGGAAGCAATTGGCTTCATAACTTTGTTTGCACAGACTCTGTTCAGCGCATTCGATGGGGTGGTGGTAGGCTACGCTAACGAAAAAACCAAGGTTGCACTTGGAAAGTGTGAAGAGCGCCAGAGAACTGCGTTGGAGCGGGTACCGAGGGAAAGGAGGTTGAAGGTCAGGGTAAGCGCGCTAACGAGAAGGGGCCGAAGGTAACGCTGTTTGAGGTGGAAATTTGATTACCCGAGAGCTTTCGTAATTATACGACGTGAGCGACGTACTGTAGCATGTCCCGCCTCAGGATCTCCAGCACTGCACAGCCTTCACGAAAGCTGCGGTTCAGGTATAGTAAGCTAATTAGGCGTGTAATCTCTTTTGGACACTGACTTCTCAACACGTAACAGCCCATAACGCATCTTTGGCTGTCTGCAACAGAGCTCGTTGCATTATAATGCGAGGAACAATAGCAGTTACTCTAGTGTGAATGCCTTGCAGAAATTACTCTGAAAGAGTCGTACATCTACTTTACTTAACATGGCCACTTACTGGCGGAGCATTTCACTGTATATCAGGACCATCACACGAGCCGCTAAAGACGCCAGAAACTTGCACGACGCTTTCAATATCTAGTAAGATTTTTTTTTTATGCCAAGTACCTCAAGGAAGGGAACATTGTGATCATTGTGATTAGAGTGATGTTTGTTCGGAATACGCTGACTTACTCTGGTGCTGCATTCATGCTGGTTCAACGTGCTTCTCCAGCGCTGCAGCACTGTAATTTACCCAAATGTTGTAGCTTTTATCGTATCATATTTGTAGTTTTTTTCATAGGTAAACAGTTTAGTTACCACTCCTTCTACAGTCCCGCAATGGCCACCGCCACTCGTATGACGCTTTGCACCATGACATTTGCGTCCCACATGTTGTCAAGGCTCTTGACGACATCATAGCTGAACTTCTTTTTTTTACACGATTACAGCTTCCACATACACGAAGACGTTTCAGAGAGTTGCATCGACGTAGCGATCTTTACGCCGAAGTGATCTTCAGGGTGTATGTATGGAATACGAGTTTTCTCTGTCGATTAAAAACTAAGCGGTCACCAACTTATCTTTGAAGGGAAATATCAACATGATATGGGAATGAAATTTCGAATTGTGCGTATGGTAATTAAGCTAGGCACAAAACGTCAGCGAAACCATGCACTCTCAGCCGCCGTATTACACTCAGCCGAACAACATGCAGTTCTGCTCATAGGTAAAATCAGGTGGTTCCTCCGTAGGAGCAATGAGTTTCTGCTTCCGAAATGAACAACTACACAGTAGCAATATACTAGATAGATTATAGTTCGCGTAATCCATATGGTGTGAAGATGAAGCTATGGCAGCCTTTTCAGGGCTTCTCTGCCCAACACAGAGAATTGCATCGCCTTCTTCGTTTCTTCGCTTTCTATATGTCGCGGTCATCCGTGCTGCACTGCGCTGCCTGATGGCGTGACTGATGCTTTGTATGTGCGTCAGGACAAGAACATACTGCTACAAAAGCAAGCTTCTTTCCAGGAGAAGCGGGATGGCGATCACTGGTGTACAGGAAATGAGGAGGCACTCAGCTTCATTAGCTACGTGGCACAGTTGCCCAATGTATTGCATTGCGGCACCCCGCCTCCCCTATGCGGCAAGAGTGGAATACGTATGACCTGAGACGACAGTAAAGAGCTGTGATAAGAATCGCTCGGTTCTCTTTTTCGCAATCTCTCGAGAGAGGAACGGAGGACGATAAATGAATGATGGCGGTTAGGCCAAAGGTTTGGAAGCCGATAAAATGAGCTCGGGTTCTCGCCTTTTGTAGTGTTCACCATGGTGGACCTTTCATGGCCGGTTAGAGAGTTAGTGGGAATGCTTGAGATGGCCGCGGGGCTGTTCTTCCGAAGAGACCACGGCCTGTCACTCTTTGTAAGGAAAGCGCCGACAGCGCGGGGCGTAGTAAGTAGCCCTTTCGATCTGAGGTGGCTGCTCTTAGGGTGAGAGTGTGACGTCACCTAGTGAAGACACGACGCTCCCCAAAGGTCTTCAACGCCTTAATTATAAAGCATTAACGAAAGCCTACCACCTCCAGAAAAGCCTTTTTTTTTTTAAATTAATCGCTAAGCGTAATCTGAAAACTTGGTTCTTGCATGAGATTGATTCGAGATTTCCACAATTTCTGACATGAATAACAACTAATGGCATAACTGAAGGACAATAACAAAGTAGACAAAACACGTTGGCGTCATCCGGTCGCGACTAACTAAGCGGCCTAAATTAAAATGAAGTTTGCTGAACACCTCATAACTAAAGGAGCTAGCCTTTCATGTGCCCCTAAATAAAAAAAATGGGGCATACGCACTAGTGGTGCGAAGACTCAGGAAATGGCGCAGCTGGTTGCCTTCCCCTTCTCCATTCCTTCCTCCTCAGCTCCACTTCCCTTTCCCACTACCTCGCTATACTATACAAGGCTATGCTATGCTTTACTCTCTCCTCTCCTCATTTCTCTCACCCTCACATCAATTCTCCTCACCGTCACTCCGCTTTCCCATCACCTTGCTTATACTATACAAGGCTATGCAATGCTTTGCCATCTACCCTCCTCCTTACCTTCCTCTTCACCCTCACATCATTCGTGCTCGCCTTCACTTCCCTTTCCCTCCCCTAAGCTATGCGAGGCTCGACGAGGCGTTGCGAAGGGAACATAAGGGAATAGTCTCACGCTAACGGGAATGTGTTCTTCAGTAGTCAATTGTCTTTCCGTCGTTACGTGCTTTTTGATTTTGACGTTGTTAAACCCTACAAAAATAAAGTAGCGCTAATAATAAAAAAGAGGTTTACTTACACGCTTTCCTTAAGGGCCACAATCAACAGGGCCAAGTAAATCTAGAAAAACAATATAATACTATTTCTGAATAGTTTTGCAGCCCTGAAGTAAGACACGTTCGAGGTTGAATGGTTTTCCCGACTCATTGACAAAGTAAGATGTAACGTCGCAGCACACGGAGGATGAGTATAAAAAACGATATTATTACGACAATGAATATAACGATTGCAATCCTCACACGCATGCGCACAGTTTCTTTTTATTGCTATATCTAGGTGATAAACGCAACCTTCGAACCAGCTTGTCGATGAAGCTTTCGCTTTTTATAAATTCCGTTTTGCGTTACGTTTAGCTCAGACGAACTATTGTGTCGTTTCTACAAGGAATATAACATATCATAACCACTCACAGAGTGCAAACTTCCGGTATACCTTAAAGTGAAGCTTTCAGTGCTTTTATCAGTGATGCTGTATTTAACGGTTTGTTTTTGTGGGGGTGCACAAGCTGCAAAACGAAGAAAAAAATGAACAAATAGCAAAATCATTAACCTTAATGTCGGCGGTCTTGCTGCAACGCTTGCTTATTTCGAATGTTTTAGAGGCACCTTTTTAAAGGATTTTATTTTTCTTGCCTTTTCAACACCAGTCCTTGACAATCCGGCACCGAATCTCCGTCGCAAAAAGACATCAAAACATTGTACAGCAAGTACGAACAGTTTATATTAAACAGGGCCAATCAATCACCGCTGCCACTTTCGCGTCAGGCGTCATTACCGCGCCGACCACTGGGCGTGGTGGCCAGGCGGCTGCGGTCAGAGCCGCAAATCGTCAGGCGCCTGGGTACACACCCCGCGCTCGGTCGTAATCAGATCCAAATTACTTTTCCCCTGACCAAAGCGACGTTTTAGTATATTGCCACTTGTTATATATTTCTTCCGTCGTTCACTATGCAATTAGAGGCCAGAACCGTCGGGCAGCGGTGTTCTGTTGAGAGCGTGGCTCCATTCACTATACTTGAATACTCCCACAGTAGATGTAGTACTGCAAGCTTTAGGGAAATGGAGGCCTGGATAAAGTACAGTACTCACGGAATGAAACTCGAAACTTTAGGACTACGCAATGCGCGTAGTTTTGTTTCAACCGCCTTCAGTTGGTATCATACCAGCGTACGTTTAACTCGAACACTTACATAAGAGCCAACAGTACTTTTAGCGGCCAGATAATCAGCGACGTGACGCGGTTTTCACGCGACATTGCTCATAGCACTCATCAAACTAAAAAAATAAGAGAACGATGTCGCGTTTCAATCCGTCAGTACGAAGAGCGCCTCTTATGTTTGCTCTCAATGAAAGTTTTTTTTTTATGATTACAGAATAACTCAACATGACTACGTGTGGGTTAGAACTTCAAATGCGTGAGTCTACACGTCTGATAGGCAGCAGCAGTTCGCAGGTAGGAAGCATTCCACAGGATTACAGCACGGTTCTTGGGGGTGGTTTGTATTGCTCAAGTTCGTGCGGCTTTGCGCAGCCATCCCACAGTCGGCGTGGGCACTGGTTGTCTACTGTATAGGCGTTACGGGAGCTACTGGTTGGAGCAAGAAGCGGCAGAGCAATTCTCCTCACTCCCCCCGCCCCCCCTCCCCCCCGCCCCCACTCCTGGGGCTCTACTCGGGAACTTGTACCACATTTTAGATGTTAAAAGACAGGAAGTGCAAGCACGGACACAAGAGAGATAAGCGCATATAAGTTTTTGCGCCTACTTTCTTTACCGCCACTGTGCGCCTCCTCAGTTGTTAGTAGGTGCTTGTGGCGTCTTGACTGCTCAAATTGTGTCCACGTTTGTACGCCCTGTCTTCAACATGAATACGTACACACCAGCTCAGTTCTATGTTATTCTAGCCAGAGTTTACAGTAGCGTCTGGGCACTTAACCCAATGGCTGAACCCAATGGGCGGAGAAAGAAGACTATCGCAAAGCGATGCGCATTCCTCGTGACAACTCAGATCGCTTAGCACAAGGAAAGAGTTCGCTATTCCAGAAGTTCCTGATGACGCGTAAATATCTGTTCCAATAATACCTTCACTTGGGCGAGTTGGTGCATACTTTGGACGAATGCAGCGCGATTTAGACTAAGACAGGAGACACAGATAAACATAGACACGGCGCTCGTCTGTGTTTATCTGTGTTCGGTGTAGCGTTTACAGACTCATTCAGCTATCGCGTCGGTATGGCAGACTCATCCATTTACGATAACTGCAACTGTGTAGAGATTGTTGATCACCTCTTGTGCGGATGTTTCCAATTTGAACAACATCGCTGGACACTCCAGTGTGCCATGAAGAGGCACGTTGATAGGCCATTCACTGAAGGAAAGATCTCGTGAGCGTCGTCTCACAGCACATCAGCCCAGAAAGCCACACGAGCCCTCTTGCAGTACTTGAAGGCAACTGCATTGAGCGACCACCTGTGGAACCCTGCACTGTGTGTGTGTGTGTTGTGAGATGTGTCTCTCCTCTCTCTCTATCATGGTCCCTTATTCCCCTCCCCCCTTGTAGGGTAGCAAACTGGACGTAGTCTAGTTAACCTGCCTACCTTTCCTATATTCCTTCTCTCTCTCTTGCCTTTCGCGGGCCGAGTCATCCTGGTAATCGGAGCATGAACAATGGCTGTGATGTTTGTGCCCCAGTGGGCATAAATAATCATCCTTCAGTACAATTACGGCAGATCCCACGCATTGTGGGAGTCGATGTAATCTTTGAACCATCGAATATTGCCGTTCTACAGCGCGGCTCAAAGCAGACGTAGCAGAACAAAGAACCGACCGTCATAGTTTACACGGACACAAACCACCGTGACTTTTGGACCGACAACGCTGACTGAGTACGGAGAACTTCGACGAGCCTATAGTGACTGCACAAAAGTCGGCGCGCGAAAATCATTATCTCCATGGCAACGATCGACGCTACCGATACTGTCGCTGTCGTCAGTGTGCGTCTCATTGCCAAACGTGTAGTACGTCGGCTTAGGACGCGATTTCTGTCTGTTTGCCCCCATACCATCAGCATCTGCCGTCACAGAACGAGGTCAAAAGTACCCGAGCACGTGCGCGGAGTGTCGAGGACTGCGCAAGCGGGCACACCGTGTACGAGTGCGGGCAATCAGACCGTTACGATTGTAAACCCAAACACGGGCAGTCGAAAGGTGAACAGAAAGAACTCGGGCGCGTGAGGCGCGTGCAACCGCGAAGCACCACCACTAGGTTCCGATGTTTGTGGTTCGTTACGCGATGTCATCCAGCAATATAATGCAAACAGCTCGCACGTAAAAAGCGGACCCCGTACGCTGAGGCACCGATGTCGCTTTACAAAGGCATAGTCGGTCTATCGTTGGACGATGTCTGGCTACCCTGTGGTTCGGTTTGCTTTTGGAAGAGGAGAAATACAGGGCGCTTTTTGACTCGTATGCCGAATCTTGCCGTGGAAAAATACTGCCTCAGTTGCATCTAATATAACGCCGACTCCATGCAGCAATGTTTTCGACGCTGCGTGTGACTGAGCGCTTCGCGAATGCGTCGCTGCACATGGGATTCCAGCTTTTTTCTTGTTTTAAATTGTTTTAAACAGTTATGAAGGTAATGTGAAAATTGTAACCAGATAGAAGGCGATTGCAATAAGAACACCAATAACTTTAATCAGTGTTCGATAAAATCTAAGAGCTAAGGAGTAGCCGACGCCCTTATTTGTGCGCCGACATCTCATTACACCACGTCAATAAAAAAAGAAAAAAGAAGAAAGCTAATGACATTGCAGTTAAACAAACAAAAGCGCCACTCCAGTGTGCCAATTTTTTAATACCGCATAAAGGATTACAAACCTTGCGTGAATTACGATGCGCAGGTATTTTACCAATCAGCCATCCATCTGTGCTTTGCAGAACAGACTAAAGCGCATTTTCATTCCTTGTTCTGAAAGCCTGGTCGTGGCATCGCGCACGTGGCCGGAGATTTGACGACGTCACGCAGCGTGACGAAACACACAAAAAAAGTTCCACAAACGCGTGCGGCGTTTCAATTGCACATCACACGTGCACTATAGTATCTAAGGCTGTCTCGCTGTTATTAACTATTAACACACGTCACGCTTCTTTTATAGCGCCGTCGGTAAATAGGCGTGTAAGGAAAAGCAAGACAAGGTACCTTAATCTTTTACTAAATTGTTATTGTTGTTAGCATAGTACAGGACATGTTTACAATCTCTTTGAACACTGTGAAATGTTGCCCTGCAAAATATTCAGCGTTTTCCTCCTCGGAAGCTCGTGTATTATTCACATTTGCCAGCCATTCCAGGCACCGCAAGTCAGACGCTAACCATTACATTGAATACTGAATATATAGCCCAGAGCTTCTTCCAACGAGGCGAGTTAGCTTACGAGAAAGAAAAGGGCCATTTTTCGAATAGGATATAGCGTGTGTCGCCGGCATTAGGATTTTAATATGCTACGTATAACTTCAGACGCAATTGCCGAGGCTGCGCTTAATATTCAGTTCATATATAACCCAAGTAGTGGCTAGATGTGGTCAGTAATTTAAGCGCAGTAACTTTCAAGCCGTTTTCTATGCGCCCACGCACGCGCAAAGCTCCGCGTCTGCAAACACCACATTTGAGCACCCAACATGTATAGTTTATTGAAATTTAGCCTTTGTATCTATGTTAAATATTTCTGTACGCTCAATTCAGGCGTATACGCTCGTGGTCATAATCTCTCCTAACTATGCATCATAAACACATAAAGCGCTATTTGCAAAACCTGTACACGTCGCGGTGTGTGTACTAAATAGACACACTTCCTTAATCTGGTGGACCCACAACACAGCTTAAAACGAACTTGGGGCGTATACGCAGCGCAGCTGCTTTTCTCACAAGTGCTTGAACTTCAAACATCGGTTTTAGTTCAATGCAGCGGGAGGCAGAATGTCCAGACGTGTACGTTGCGAGCAGGTAGCCAGCTAAATAGCGACTGCTTGCAAACCAGTTGGTACATACCCACAGGCAAAAAGAGCGCATTATGAGCACTTAAGCCTACACTTAACATTATCAATTCACAATGAAGGCAATGAACTTAACAGTCGAGAATTTGTGTAGAGACTATTAGTGAATGTCCAAATAACCATACTTCTCGCTATTCCACGCTTTGTGCATTTAATTTTTCTGGGCTGAAATAAAAATGCACCACAGATTAAATACGATGTGACTAGCTGATTACGTTTTACATTAGTGCATTCCGGATTGCTGCGGTTGAACTAACTGCTCAGCGTGTCAAGTCAAACGAATGAACAGGCGCTGAGCGACGAAGATAGATCGAACGCAATGTATTCGTTTACATTATTGCCTGCATTTCTTGTTTTTTGAGGAAACGAGGCAAATGAAGCATGTGTATAAGCAATAAATGACGTACGGCAGTTTTTGAAGCTTTGTTAAAGTTCTTGCTCTTAAAAGACAGCGTAAAGGCAGAATGAAACCTGGCAGCGGATGGTGATGTATCGGAGACGACGGGTGCGGCCATCGCACAGCTTTTTCTTGCTCGCGGCTTCATCGCGCCCTTCAGTGTACTTGCCTCATCGATCATTAATTCCTATAGCAGCATGTTTAAGGTTGATAATGTCGCTGTGCGCGTGTGTCTAGTTACGTATAACTTTCCAAATCACGCTAATTTCAGCCCGAAAAAAAGTTTAAGCAGAACTTTTGTGAACGAATTGTGTATATGCTCATGAACAACTTCGACAATTCTCGATCAAATATTTTGCGTTTAAGTGGATAGAACAGGTATATAATGGCTTTTATTGAATATTAAAGGTCGTGGCCTATAGAATATTTTGAGCTGCTCAAGTGGACCGTGTACAATATGCAGAGTGGAAAATAACGATAAAGAAGGAACGAGAGATTTATAAAGGGCTTATTTTGCAAGGCGCTCGCGTTACTTTCGGGTAGTGATATCGCAACTTTAGCGGCATTGCTGATAACATTTTGTCGCTTTCGTGCGGTTCATTGTGTGTCTCCCATTCCAAATTTTCGGCAGCCTCAGACGATTTGCAGCAGCGTTTCTCCAATGATGCTTGTACGGCCCAAGAACTGCAGAAGCTGGCAACTTCGATTTCAGACGTTGGTAGCTGTTCATTGTACAGTTGACATCCTTGTTTCGGTCATTGGTTTCACGCAAAGACCACTGCTGTGATTGCACCTTTTTGCAACAAAATTACATGGACGCGCATTATAAACATTCACGCCAAAAATAAGATGGGACTGCTCACAGAACCTTTGGTCTAGTTATCATCACCACACATCACCTATTTCTTCCTCTGTCGCTTTTCTGTTGCGCGAAGTATCCAGAATAATCTGCACAAATAAAGCCAACAGCCATATGCGTGCGCTCGCGTGCGGATTTGCGTGTGTGCAACAAAAAACTTGAAGTACTCTTGAGCTTCGCCTTCAAGAGTAGGAACGCGATAGTGTAATCAGGCCCCATGTGCATCGTCTTTTCAACTGCTAGGCTAGCTTCGGTTTCTCGGTGGATGCCTCAACCGGGCCGTAGGAAACGAACGACTGTGCGCGTAAGTGGACTGGACCTCAAACATTTTTTTTTTTCGTGAGGAAACGCCGTGCGGTGACCATCTGTTGAAGCATAAACAGTGGAACAAAACCTGTATATTTCAGAATATTCGTCTAGATTTCTGTCCTTCTGGGGATAAGAGTCGATAGGTTTCTCGAATCCTTCAGGAGTGACCCATATTTGAGATGAGAAAGGCCTTCTATCAAATGGCAGCGCTAGCGGCATTTTGTTGAAAGCGAGTGGAATTACAAAGATTCGTCGCACGCTTTAAGCGCTTTCTCTCTTCTTTTGCCCTGAAGTGTGCGGTGGAAGCTTCACAAGCAGAGATGACACGGGGGAAAGAAGATACGTCACGCGCCCGTCATGAAACGTGATCGCTCGTCCCCGGTTTGGTTCCGGGGCGCGCTGGTGTTGCGACCTGTGTAACTTTAACAGACCTATAGAGCGCGGGCGCAGGGCACGTGACAGCCCCTCCGTATCGAGAAGCGCATCTGATCCAAACGCCGCTCTTGGTTTATGCAGCGAAGAGCCCATAGCCGCCATATGTTGTATGGCAAAAAATCTGCTGTATGACGGCCCCTCTGGAAAGAGGGAAAGGGGCTTTCTGTATGACGAGGGGCCCGCTTGAGGAAAGCGGTAACTTCGGCGCTCCGCTTGTGAGCTTTCCTTGTCCCGCACGACTGGCAATATTTGTCTGAGCTGTTTACAACAGCCTCTGCTTTCCGCTGTATCTATTTCTTTTGTACCATGCATGAGGGATGGTTCAGGACCTCTTTAAACGGTATCTGAGCAGTCGTTTGCACTGCATCGATTGCCAGGTGTAAGACAGGTTGATTAGAATTGCACAGAATTATTCTTCCACCAGATGCATGATGCTGCACGAACGCGTATATTCAGTTCCAGATGAAGGTGCACGGTGCACACAGCCAAGTACAATAACGTGGGTTTTGAAGTGTAGTGTACAAAACACTCCGTGGACACGTGTAAAAAGATTTTTTTAGAAAGATGAGCACACCGCCGATTCGTGTACTTGCGTACAATCGCATCTACAATATCGCTTGTTAACCAAGTTTCGAAGAGCAGTGGGAGGCCAAGCTATCGAACCCAGACCTGAAGAACCAGCGCAGCCTGGTTCAGCGGGCGCTAGAAATGGCGATGGCCTGCGGCTACCTGGAATAAGCAGGCCACCCTTCTTGGACGCACAGTGCGCTTGGTCACAATAAACCTTTATTCTCTCTCTGTCCTCTCGTTTGAACAGCACACCATATGCCGAGCTTATCGTACGCAAAGAAATCTTTTTTCCAGATTCCCCTGCGGGTTTTGCGCATGACAACAACTTCTCTAATAACTCTCGCATGTGCTGAGCACAATTGTTAATGGAGTAATTCCTCCATTTAAGTTTAAATCAGCCTTTTTAGGACGCTCGTCAGGTCTCTAAATTCAAAAAGCATCGAAATAAAGGCCATGTTTGCCCTGTCTTCGTTTTCCCAGGCTCTGTATTCGTTCTATTGTTGCGGATTTAGTTTTGAGAACAATCTTTAAAGTGATGTTCTTGACTCCCGTTTTCTTGTAAACTTCGCAGCTCTGCTTATTCCACTAAGATCTTTCTAATAACCACAATACAAGCTCTTCTGAAACCTCTGAAACATTGGCGTTCACTATTTCTTCTAACGATTGATCGTTTTCCCTCGAATCTTCCAATACTCCGAAGATAATGACGTTCGATCTGCTTCCTGGATTTTCGAGAGCGTTCATTTTTAGTTCCAGGGAAGTTATAATGGCTGGTAGGTTAGCAAACTGTACTTCGTATACCAAATTTTTTTTTCAAGAGCCTGCAGTTTGTTAAGCTTGTAATCAAGAAACGCGAGCAGTTCCTCCTTAAGCGTCGTCTGCAATTTGTTGGAACTGTCGTGAAAATTGAGCAGTATCTGGTTTCTGCATCGCCACTAAGCAATAGCAGTTTGTGAAGCGACGCACAACTCATCAACGAGCAGAGCAGCCCTTAACTAAGGAGCACGGTACTACATGAGTTGAAGCATTTGCTCTAACGTCCGCTTACCTTCACGACGAAAAAAAAAAGGGATCACTGCTGCGCATCCCAGCTGTGCCGCAGTGTCCTAGGGTTCCGTGCGAATGCGACCGGCTTTTACGGTTGTTCGTGGCCGCCATGTTGCCGAAGCAGTGCTGATTTCTGACATGGCGGTCGTAGCAGTCGTAGTTGACCAGGACGGAGCGGCCAGTGGCACGTTCAAGCCGTCCAACATCGGCGGGCAGCAAATGCGGTGGCGCTGTAGCTGCTGATAGCATACATCGCTAGCATCTGTGCCAGTCTCGTTGAAGCTATGAATTCATCACGGCAAGCGATGCCTATCAGCTGTCTCGTCGGCGAAAGATTTTGACGAAATGTTTGCGGAAACCCGAACGGCACGTCCATTGCCTGATCTGAAGTCTGCGTAAATTTGCTAGCTTAATGATCGATCGCGATATTTAGCAAAATTTCTAGAGTTACGCGACGTAGAATCGCCAAAAATTCCACCGTGAAATATTCTTTGCATGGAACTCTCCGAAAAGCCGAAGTTAATAACACATTAAAGTCGGCTAGTCAAGCACGCTATATGAACTCGGCACATATGCTCCGCTAACATTTTTCTTTAAAAACTCACAGAGCTTCAATAGATGCAAACACATTGCATCTACAATGCAGTTATAAGAGACAAGCAAATTCTCGAAGCGTCCTTAGTCGTAGCTCCCGTAGCTTTGCTATGCTGTCACTTTACAACATGAGAATGACGAAAGAATGGGAAAGATGATATTTGTGGTATAGGTTCACTAACGAAGGCAAGAATTAAAGACAATGCATGTGAGGCTTGCAGTACAGTACTCTTTCGTTGATTATATTTGGGGTTTACCGTCCCAAAACTACGGTATGATTTTGAGGGACGCCGTAGTGGAGGGGTCCGGAAATTTCGACCACCTGGGGTTCTTTAACGTGCACCTAAATCTAAGTATACGTGCCTCAAACATTTTCGCCTCCATCGAAAATGCCGCAGCCGCGGCCGGGATTCGATACCGCGACCTTCGGGTCAGCAGTCGAGCGCTATAACCACTAGACCACCGCAGCGGGGCACAACACACTTTCGTAAATTAGTGAGATCACTAATGCTAAGAGTGCCGCACGCAACAGTGGCAATAAATAAGTGCACGCAACCGCACGCAACTGTGGCAATAAATAGCCTACAACTAGTACAGTTACATCATGCGGCTATTTGTGTAGTCGTCTCGTGGCCCTTCTGCAGTGTTTCATACGCCGAGAAATTCGCCGACAGGCTAGTGACTGGACAACCAAGACAGAGTTATTGTAAGGGCACCCTTTATGGACAATAGTGATATTGATGAGTATCGATCATGACCATAACAGACATGCACGCGCAGACTAAGTTAGCTACGACTGAAAATAAATCCCGAAAGAAAATGTGCGCTCCATAAAACAGTGCTTCGTGCATTGCTGAGCTAATGCGCACTTATCAGTGTCACATACACTCAGTAATGGTTCGTTATTAAGGCGAAATGCTTAGATGCCTCATCAAACACGAAAATTTACGGGCGTCGGCGTCCCGCGTCAACAGCTTCAACACGAGTGATGGAAAAAATCGTCATCACGTGATGACGTCACTATGTGAAGTCATCGTGACGTCACAGATTGATATATTTTGTGACGTCATCATGATTTCACGTAACTTGACGTCACACGATGGTGTCATCACGTGACGCCGTCGCTTGGTCAATCGTGGGCTGATCTCCCAGGCAGCGCAATACAAGGTAAGGTGCACAAAACCTTGCAATGCCTGCGATCTTAGAGGCCGTGAAAAACGACGTTAGTTGCCGAAAACTTTCGGTGTGGGGTGTGGGAGAATGATTGCATCGACTGAGAGCAAAAAGAAGATGAGGCGCAGAATGCTTGCAGTGCTTCCGATCCTGGAGGCAATGCAAAACCCCGACAGGTGCAGAAAGCTTTCGGAGGGAGGAGTGGGGGGGATCAATACATTGACTGAGAAGAAAAAACATGACTGATCCCTCTGTCATAGGAATCGGTATAACACGAAAGTGAAACACGAAGTATAACACGAAGTGTCTTCACAGACGTAGTTGAGCGTTTGTTGTGCATTCTTTCGCCCCAAGCGCGAAGGAATGAATGCTACAGCATCAAATTGTAATGTTACGCGAAGAACGGCAAGCCGCTCGAAACTTGCAATACGCTGCTCAAGCAGAAAGGACGCGCGGAACGAACATACACAGGATGAGCGCGAACTGTAACAGTTGTAACTTATTTCTGTGTGAGCAGCGCGCTCCTTTCGTAAAAGCGGCCGCTGCAGTGAGCGACGCTCTCAACGGAAACTTGCAGGCAGAGAGCAAGACGTACAAACCACCGAGATCACGAGATAAGCGGTCGCACGAGCAACCACGCCCTGTCGAGGCGCGCGCTAATCCGCATGGGGGACGGCTTTTAAAGCGCGCTCTTCGAGCCCTTCGCGCCATCTCGCTAGTGATGACAAAAACACGCTGTACCGCCGATCTCTGAGTACCGCCACCGGCAAATGGTGTACATAAATAGCTCGCCGTTAGTGTAGCAGAGAACATGCCGTCTGTGGCGGAGTCGTTTCGCGCTGCGCGCTTGCGATCGAGAGGTGGTAAGTTCGACTCCCGGTGACGGAACTTTTTCTTGTAGTTTTTTCTTTGACATACGTTAATCTTTATTTTTTTACAACGTCATATCCGTGACGGAAATGCGTCAGTGGAGCCGTGGTGGGCCCCGGCATAAAACACTTTCGTGTTAAAAGAAGATGGCTTTCGCCTTCGAGTCGTCATAGGCGACTGCATAAGGGACCCTTTGAGTGTTTTTCTTGTAACACGAAAGTGCTTTATGCCGGGGTCCACCGCGGCTCCACTGACGTACTTCCGTCACGAATATGACGTTGTAAAAACATACACGAACAGATGGTAAAGAAAAAAACTAGGAGGAAAAGTGCGGTTGCCGGGAATCGAACCTACGACCCCTCGCTCTGCAGCGCGAAACCACTCGGCCACAGAGCGCACGTTCTTACACTTACTAACGGCGAGATATTTATATACACCATTTACCGTTCACGGTACTCAGAGCTCCGTGGCTTCAGCGTGTTCTTTTTTCGCTAGCGAGATGGCGCGAAGAGCGCGCAGGGTCGACGCCCCGCGCGTCGCGATGCGAGCGCGCTTCTACAGGGGGTGTCTTTCGTGTGCGCGCGCTTACCTCGTGATGGGCGCGACTTGTAGCGTCTTGTCTTTTCCCCGCAAGTTTCCGTTGACGATTAAGAGAGAACGAAGGTCACTTCGCTCGTTGCAGCGGCCGCGTTTTCGAAAAGAGCACGCTGCTCACACGCAAAGAAGTAACAATTCTGACAGTTGTTAGTTCCCGCTCGTCCTCTATGTGTTGTTTTCGTGCGTCCTTTCTGCTTTAGAGAGTGCTGCGAGTTTCCGGGATGCTTGCCGTTCTTCACGTGACATTACAAGTTGTTGCTGTAGCATTCATTCCTTCGCCTTTGTAGCGAAACAATGCACAATAAACGCTCAACTACCCCTGTGAAGACATGTTTCACTTACGTGTTATACCGATTCCTACGAAAGGGTGATCAGCATGTTTTTTTTTGTCTCGCAATCGACAGAGCCTTACAGGACAGTTTTGTTCTCTCCGTCATAAAATCACAATAATATAGCAAATTCATCCGCCCCAATCCCATCAGCGTAATAGGGAAAAGCTTCCGAGGAAGACAAGTTCATATGCACTGATTAAACGCGTAGCAATTAACGTGTTCATTAGGGACAACAAACAACGTGATTGCTGTTAACCAGTTTCTCGTTCGGCCTTTAATTAGTCGGTGCGACTAGCCTCGAATATTCACTATTACAGAGTTTGTCGCAGTACTAGCAGATAAGTTCATTCAGGTTAACTGGCGGACAGGTTTGCGTGGATTCTGCACCGAACCAGAAGACGCACCATTTTCCCAAGCACCGCGCAAATTGGCAAACTTTGGAAAAGCTTGTCCTTTATATGTATGTATGTATGTATGTATGTATGTATGTATGTATGTATGTATGTATGTATGTATGTATGTATGTATGTATGTATGTATGTATGTATGTATGTATGTATGTATGTATGTATGTATGTATGTATGTATGTATGTATGTATGTATGTATGTATGTATGTATGTATGTATGTATGTATGTATGTATGTATGTATGTATGTATGTATGTATGTATGTATGTATGTATGTATGTATGTATGTATGTATGTATGTATGTATGTATGTATGTATGTATGTATGTATGTATGTATGTATGTATGTATGTATGTATGTATGTATGTATGTATGTATGTATGTATGTATGTATGTATGTCTTCGTCGCCCTCATCCGTTTGGTTCTTTTCCCACTATCAATCACTAATTGGTTAATCAAACCTAACCAACATAACCCACGTCACGATCCTTTTACGACAACTGCACGCTGTTAATCCGAGAACTGTTTTGTCTTTGTGAAAGTAACCGGCCGAAAACCAGCCGCCTTACAAAAGCAACGCCAACACCCTCCGTTATTTTGTACGCTCATCATACGCTCCACGCACAGAGTCGTCAAAGTGCAAATGAACGACGCCGACGTGTATGTTAACGAGGACACTGCGACAGTGTTTGCAACATGTGCAGTGTAGCACGTAACGTTTTAAAGCGCAAGCATGATATATTGATTTATACGGAGTAGTAATGAACTGTTAGGACGCACCAAAGTGAAACAGGCACTGACCTTTGACAATCGCGTATCCAGCTCGCAGCGCCTCAAAAAGAACGCGCAAACGCGATAAAAGGGACAACAATGGAACCAAAATTGACACTGCGACAAAACGCTGCAACTGTCGTCACAGTCACAGCGCTCGTGAATCCGGTGTCTGTGCCCTAACCGGCATTATTTTTTGTTTGCTTGTCTGTTTTATTGCTTATCTGCACTGCCGGGTCGCTCGCAATTCGGGAGTCGCTACATTCGAATCTAGGCCCCAACGGCTGCCCGCTCAAACGCGAGATCTGCTTTAGAAACAGAGATGAACATAGCAAAACGCGTACTCGTGTATGCACGCTTTGAACATTTAAAAATATACGTCTGCCCTTTTGCGCGGCGCTATCTCGCTGGATCTTTCGAAAGTTGCCGACAATGGAAGCAGGCGTCGGAGCATCCTAACAATAGGAGTTGCCGGCAGCAAACAAATCGTCCCCGCTGCAATGAAAAGAGGCAGTAAGCGAGGTGAGAGAGTATCCTGTGCGCTTATGCGTGCATGTGTGAGTCTTCTTATGAGTGAGCGCTCGCTCACCCTCATGCAGGAATCTGTTAGGACTCCGCGTTCACTTTTACGCCTAGACGTGCTCAGTGCGTGGCATGAGTCGGAAAACGCGCGAACAGCAACAAAACCGCAGCAAAAAACTGCTTGACAAGCAGCGCCAAAGGTTACCTGCAAATGCGGTATGGGCTGAGTTGCTGCAGGCGGCAATTTAGTAGGCGAGCAGATGGGCGTGCGCTCTAGCTCGCGAATACACAGGCGAAAATTACAAAAAGGGCATTGTTTTCATAGTGAACGGAGGGTACAGGACGCAGAAACTTTCGAAAGATTTAAGCATAATGAAATTTGAAAAGAACGCTATAGGGCGGGATACAGAATAGAAGCGACAAGAGAGGGCGCGGTTTTCAAATTTCAGTATGTACGAGAAAGCCCCCATTACCACACTTTTCAGCTTAAACATAAGCGTGGTATGCGTGCATATTGCTCGTGTATGTTGTAAGTGTAGCTGTTGTTTTCTTAACTTCGAAGTTATCTGCTAAAGCGTGGAAACAACTGGGCAAATTTACTTGTAGTTTGAATTGGCCTGAGAACCACGGAAAGGGTGAACAAAACGGGCAAGCTGATTCGCATGTTTTAAGAAACAGGTTTGGAAAAATTTTGATAAACTTAAAAAAAAAACGAAGGACGAGAAGAAGGAAGATATATACGGAAGGACAGGGAGGTTAGCCAGTTGTCAGACCAGCTGGCTACCCTGTGCTGGGGAAAGGGGTAAAGGGAATAAAAGATGATAGAAAATAGATGTTACAAAAATAAAAAAAGAATAAGAATGAGAAAAATAAGACAAGAATACATTAAACGACCTTGCTTAAAGTCTGCCTCTAAGTGCAGTTGTCCGCAAGAAACACAATAACGCTCTCAAAGCCTTCATTGCCGAGGACTGTCTATAGGTCAGTGTCCTAAGACCCTTTCCTCAGACGATGGGCGACTGTCATGTCTATCTGACACTTTTGAAAGTTCTTTTCTTTTTGCGCACGGAAGCGAGGACATTCACAGAGAAGATGGCGATGGTCTCCTCGCAGCTACATTTATCACATCTAGGGCTGCTGGTCATTCCAATCTGAAATGAGTAGGCATTCATGAAGGCCACTCCAAACCACAGGCGACACGGAAGCGTCTCCTGAGCCCTAGTTATTCGCGACGGAAGACAGAGCTGCGTATAGATTCGGGCCCAAGTTGTGAAGACAAGCGTCGGTAAATGCCGTCGAGTTGCACTGGGCAAGTGTCAGTTCACGTGCGAGCGAACGAAGCCTTGCAGCTGCGTCCGTTCTGGATAACAGTATAGCTACACAACGGAGAATAGTCGTAATACTGTTGTGCAAACTTAGAGAAACTACGCCCTTTGTAAGACAAAGGTATGGGTCGCTACACTTCCGACAGTACGCGAATAACTGATGTAGTCAATCTGTGTCTCGGCTTACATTCATTTCTTCAAATTTGCTCAGAGAACAACATTTAGACACGGCCGAGAATCATTATCTTGGAATGCACAGGACACGTGAAGGCACTGTGCCTTCGCTATTTCTTGCATTTCCTAAGGATATAATTATTACTCGCTGATAGCGGACAGAAACGCCTTTTCCTGCGTGGCACGTATTATTCATTATGTTCCCATTCTCTATAATGACGTTATATTATTATAAAAGCGTTTAGGGACAGCTTAGACAAAGCAAGTCGTAGAAATGTTCTACGTACAGCCGCCCAAATCTTTAACTAGAGTGCGCGAGCGGCGACGTTTCTGTCCGTCAGCGCCATATGACGAAACGAAGTAGGAAACAAGGCGAGGGTATAGCCACATGTCCCCAAAGCGCTCTTAGATGGGCCCATCGTCCGCTATAGACTGTTCCAATTTAAGGATGTGACCCCATATTAGCGCACTTCGGACAAACAGGCAGCGTGAGTAGGCGACATGGTTTTGCTCGTATTTTATGTAGCGAATATGAAAGTTGCAGCGATCGAGGAAATAAAAGTTAAGGATACGTACGCCACACGCTCCCGCTCGTGAGATAAGCCGAAAACATGGTTCCTTTGAAATGCGCCACTACGGGGTGACGCCTCGAGAAGGAACTGCCTAACAGACGATCGGCCCAGCTGAGCACGCTTTGTGGGCATGAGTTTAGCCTCACCTTGTCAACGTCTAATGGCACGTACTGAAAAGTCGCCGCTCGAGCACGCTGGTTAAAGCTTTGGGCGGCTGTATCTTCACGTTTAGGAGTGATCAATCACTTAGCCACGTTCCAGGCCACCTTATTTAAAGCTACTTCAAAAGTCCAATATGTCACTGGTTCCTGACATTGACCTATCGCGAAACTGTCAACCGAGCACTCTAGAAAGCCGTTCAATCTTGCGTGTGTGTCATCGTCCGTCATTTTTGTTGGTACCAAGTGACGAACTGCTGCAATTCTCGGTGGAAACGATAGCTGCCAATAATGGGAAAATGACGAGCCAGAAACTTCTTGCTAATAGGCTTCACCTTCTTTGACACGCGCAATTACGTGCAGTGCAAATAGCTTTACGGGCGTTTGCGCACTCTGAATAATAGCAGTTCCTTATTCGCAGTTACGTGGTCATGCTTTCTGAACGTTTTGCGGCGGTTATACATCATTTCGCTGAAATCGCTTCCCCACTGCCATTTGCGTACTAACACCAAACGTGGATAACATGATGGCAACTTGCAACTCAGCCGCGCTCTTTCGGCGCTTAAAAAAGGCAACCATGGTTTCTGCTCCGCTAAATTTCTCGAATGCTTATTCATTTTTAGCAATTCTTCACGTTTTTCCTTTGACGTTCTTCCACTTAACTGAATGCCAGTCTCTGCATGCATATGTAAATATCAGTGTGATGCGCACTAAGCGTAAGAACCTTCCGCTTGTATTTTTTGCGTATTTGGGTTATCCTTATTTTATATGTGGAAGGGATTAGTGAGTCATCATCAGGCCTCATGAGTCGAGGTTATATTTGTTTTACCTTCGCTTTTATAGACAGCATTGCTGAAGACATACGTGTTTCGAGGATCGCATTACGTTTCAGTCACAATTATTGTCCGGATTGACTTTTTTTTCATTTGTTATTTTAGCACTTGGTGTCATGTCGATTTGCGAAAAATGAAGCCTTGATTGGAGCTATTACTTTTGTGACTCGTGAAAGAGTTCCGTTGAAAGCGTTATTTATTTCTTTGACACGCGTCCTTGTTCATTTCTTCTTTTTGGTACCTCTTCTAGCAGTCACAAGAAGAGGTCACACACTAAAACGCTGATATTGCTTTGAACAAATGTGGGTTGACAATTGGAAGACTAAGCAAAAAGGCGCACACGCACTTCAGCGATCAATTGTAAATGCGACTTACACAAAGAAAAACAGCATTTCTCTTATAACGTGTACCACGGAAGCCCCCATATCCTTGCTTTGTAACGTGCAATATTATTACGCTTATAATAAAGACTGCACGAAGCAGCGAGTTCAAAGCAGTTTTCTCGTTAAGTGAATGCCTGCAAACGAGGTCGTACTTGGAAAACTACAACACTTTCAGAACCAAAGAAAGAAAAAAAGAATAGAAGGGAAAGGTTGGGACGCGCTGTTAAGCACTGCGTTAACTCGGAAAGCACGCACGACGCGTACTTGGCGCAGTCTCTACAGTTGTGCTAATCGCAGGCGAAATAACTAATAGAGGTGCACGCATTGTTTTATGGAACAAACTAAGCACATCACCACAACTGCGTCAATGTAGTGTTTATAATGAATATATATTGCTTTATCGGAGCAGCTCTCTCGATCAAGTGGTCCACAATATTCCAACATGGTTTCCATTTTCGGCGCATGGTAACGTTTACTTCGGGAATCTTTAGTCACCTCCTCTTTCAGCCTCTTCGTTTTTTTATATTTTTATTTTTTTGTGCTTTCGTTGCCTCTGCAAGACAGCAAACGCGTTAGGCTAACCTGGCTTCATAATTTATATCTTGTTGCGCTGCCCCATAACGTAAGCTACACAAGGTGCGTAGCTTAGACAGCAAACGTCATTGAAAGTAGGAATGCAACGCTCCAAACATGCTCAAAAGGGCTATGAGAGGTGCTCTGTCGGATAGCTTAAGATGAGGGCAAAGGGGCCAGGGAGGAGGGGGAGGGGGGTTGTAATAAGGTCCACGCAGCTTTCTAAAGGGCCTCACAGCACAGGGCACGACCGATCTTGCGTGTTTAGTATTTTTGCATTCCGCGCTTATTTTGTATTCCATCCTCATCTCATGAGGCGTTATAAAAGTTATAGCGCCGTAGCAGGCGCCGTTCACTTTTACTATGGCATTGTGGCTAATGTTTGAACGTGTACCATCCCTTCCCCTGTACTCCATAGCGCACCACTCAGTCGCAACTTCGAGACACGCACGCCGCATGGTGTTAGGGATGCATTACTAAAAGGAACCCTCACTCTGCCTAGCACATCGGCGAAGCACAAAAATCAAGGTCTAACACTCTCCCTTATAGTACAATGGAAGTGCTTTAGGCGACCAATTATGTGTAGATTACGCACCAGGCTGTGCTCATGCCTTACGCATCCATTCAGAATCTGCCTCTTACAATCCTTTGTATCACCTTCGTTTTAGGATGTGCTTCAACATGACACAGTGAGTGTGCACTTAGTATTACTTTATTATCTTTTTAAACTTGCTGTAAAACGTTCATATTCAATTCCTGCCATACTTTCTAGCATTGCACGGAAGCTTCAGAACTCTGCCGAAATAAATGGAAAGGAGCCTAACGTACGCCTGCACATACCGCCCACGGCGCCAGACTTTGCTGAAAGGAGAGACGCGTGCGCGCACGATTTCTGCGAGACAGCCTTGACTGTCGTGACTTTTACTTTTATAGCTCCCAGCGGTGTGAAGAGAGAAGCAAAAGTTCGCAAGGCAGAAACAAACACCTAGCATCAGACAGAAAAACAAAACAAGACAAAAACGCCAACTCTGAACGCGTTTAAGCTTCTTGTGCGTGTTGGAAAAAAAAATTACGCGGCATTTCCAGGTAAAAAAAAAAGAAAAAAAAATGAACGTAGTTAAAATCTCCACCCGTTTCCAGCTTGCCATCTTCTTCTTTTTTTTAAAGTTTCCAGATGAGTTGCATCGACCTGCACTGCCACTCGCTTTCACCTTTTGTGTCTCCCACATCGTCGCATTAAAACTCGAGTTTTAGAGATCTCTGCACAACTGCGCTCTTGTCGAGGAGGCCGTGATGGTATGCGAGGACTGCCGACACGTGGAGAGGTGAGATAATATTCGGTTCCGAGCCAACGCTTTCGCAAAACGGCGAACTCAAGCTGAAAGAAAGATCCTGCGCTATTTTAAGTCGGGCCTGAATGTAACGGAGACAACGGAGGTGGCTGCTGTACTGGTGACACATACGCGCTGCATACATGAAGTGAACATGCGCGGAACTTCAACTCGAGTAGTGGTAAGACATGCACCCCGGCATCTACCCTTCGCGCATTTTCTTTCTTTCTCTTACCATATTCTTTTCGGTAAGACAACCAACTCTTTCCCAAGAAAGATCTTCACGGGCCCGGACTTGGGAGTCAGCGTCTTGCGCACAAATAATGTTCTTTTTCGGAATCACACGCGCGAGCCGATTGCACGGCACATAAATTTCGGCAAATGGGCATAAAATACTGCGTCTTAAAGGAAGAATGTGCTGAGACTAGTTTCATTGCTACTTCCAGCGCTACCATTTTACTTGTTCCGCCTGATTTGTCCCACATACCAAGTCTCGTCTTTTGGGATAGCTCCAAATTACACACCACGGACTGAACGCCTGTGGACCGAAACGACAACGTGAAGAGTTTACCAGAACCGCGACTCGACATGTTCATTTACATTGCCATTTTGTTCGTTTTTGCCGAACCCGCATGAGACGCAAATTCAGATATCTTCGCTCGTAATCTCGTGCGTTGCGCACGCGAACATCATACGCGAACATCTTCCGCATGATATCAAGTAAAGCTGAAGGCTGCTCCGTGAGTGCACTACTGCGAATGTATACAGCATTATGTGAAGGTCTCCTGCGGTACAGTCTTCCTGCACTACAGGGCCTCACCAAATCAAATATTCAGGTGCTCACGAGCATGCAAGCCTTGATGGTGTGCCTAGGTTTACCGAAAAATACATCGACAGTCGGGACCTTGACAGAAAGCAAACGTCTTTCGGCTGCCCTGCTAATGAAGCAAGAGTTCCTCCGAGTCTGTCTGCGTTTTGCGGCAAGGGTACAAGATCATCCACTTGCTTCAGTCAGCATTTCTGAGGTGCGAATGTTACTCCCCCCGACGTATGAAAAGCCGTCGATATTGTCGGGGCCTCCATGGCAGCTTCCTTCCTGGACGGTAGTCACGACAGTGCCGGGGTTCAAGAGCAAAAGAAACACACCTGGGCCAGCGTTGACATACTTCGCTCCAGAACACATCAACACCAACTATAGAACCCGCCGTCACGTTTATACAGATGGGTCTGTCACAGGTGGATCATCTGCCATAGGTGTGTGGATACCGTCGGCGAATGTCACCATCACAGCCGCTCTCAGCCATCGTACATCCGCCGCTGCCACTGAGCTGGCTGCATTGCGGAGCGCGCTTGCATATATTAAAGATCAGAGACCCGACTCTTGGGTGATATTCTCCGACTCACGAGCCGCACTGCAGTCCCTGAAATCTCCACGTACGCAAGACCAACTAGTCCTAGACATCAAGCGCCTATGCAATAATGCTTATGAACTACACCACGATGTAGTACTGCAGTGGCTGCCCGCTCACTGCGGCATCGAAGGGAATGTTCGAGCTGACTCCGCTGCCAGAGCTGCGCATGACACAGCATCTGAGGAAATTGAAATTCCTTTTTCAAGAAAAGACGCAGCGATTCTGGTGTCAGCGTTCGCGCGTAATCTGCAGAGAACAATATGGAGCGATGTCAACAACCAGTACGGACCGCTGCACAGAATAGACCCGACGTGTAGCTTTCATGTGCCGCAGGGATTAACCAGACAAGATGAAACTTGCATTCACCGGCTGAACTCGACGTTGCCTACACGAAATACTTCAAGCACAAGATCAGGCAGTCGGACTCACCCACGTGCACCACGTAACACTCGGGAAGATCTAAAGCACGTACTCTGCGAATGTTCCCGTTACGACGCAGACGACAGATTCTGAGGAGGCACTTCATTTGCAACGCGGCTCGAGCTTGGAGCTGCGGCACCTTCTCGCCCGTGGCAAGACAGCAGTTGTGCGATGCGCAGCACAAAAGCGCTGTTGGCGTTTTGAGAAACACTCAGCTTAACCAAAGCCTGTGAAGGACTCTTCTTATGTATATATGTGTGTTTGTGACTGTACGTACTATTTGTGTGTATATGGTGTATATGTGATCATTGTATATACCATAATCACCCCACCTAGAGTAGCAAGCCAGGCGACAACCAGGCTAACCTCTCCGGGCATTTCATTAAAGAACCTTATCTCTCTCTCATGTTAAATGAAAAAACAAAACAGATAAGGCCGAGGTTTTAACGAGGGACAACCAAAACCACGGCGTCAGTAACATTCTAGAATCACAAGCACGACCTCGTGAGAACTATTTCGCAAGCGGGCTTCACTGTCGCGCTGTCCCTGAAGAACTGCAATTTAGATCCATCTGCGGAATCCTCTTGCTTGGTGCACGCGAATGTTCTTTTCTTTTTATACACCCCACGTACGTCTTTTGGTGCTGATTACATTTACATCACGAGACTGATGGGCTTTCGGCAAACATCTAGAAAAAAAAAGGCAGAGAGAGTGAAAGCTTTTTACTGAAAACGACATTGTCTGGCTAGCGTATACTGATTTACTAGTTACTCTGAAAGGGATCCAAAATCCGTATAGGAGATCTGAGCACGTGTTGCGAAACCACTCTGCCGGAAGGCCAACGATTTCTCGATTTCAAATGACTATATATGCGGCATCATCCTTGATCGGGCTCGCCTGAAGAAAAGCCGCGCTTGCTTCGAAATCGGCTTGAAAGGAAAAGCAATGAGTCTTGAGAAGAGCCGGTGCCTTGAGCACTCTGTCGCAAATGTTTGGAAACGCCTAAATCACGAGAGTAAGCTGAATCTCCCTGCATCTTCGCTTGCAACATCATCTTGCGGAAGTTCTGTGCTGGCACGTGGGATTTGGAGTTTGCGAACAAGAACTTGAGACTGCACTGATAAAATCAAGTTTTGTCAGCCCCCCCCCCCCCTTGAGAAATATTATATTTATTTCGTGGTTTAACGCCTGTCTAAAATTTCTTGTGATGATGAGTGCACATCCGTACAGAGTGATTGCATCCTAGATTTTAGTGTACTATTGCGCTTCAAGGAAACGCGAACAGTGCGGCATCTACATTCTTCTGTTCTTTTGAATTTCATTTCAAGTGGTTGTAGCCTGGATGGTAACTAAGAGTGTCATCCATGATACAACCAAGAACAAAGCTCTACCATCTCTTTATTGCCCCCCAGGTCAGAGCCCGAATAAAACAGCGCACCGCGCTGTTCTGGTTTCTTTCATTCCCACCCAGAAGCAGCAGATATTTGGCTGACACTCAGAAGGCTTACACTCAGTTTATTATACACTTGCGCGCATGTGTACATTAACATATATTAGGAGCATCCTGGTAAGGGCAAGCCTGAAATTAATTATCTTTCGACAAGATTAGTGGAGATGCAGTTAGGAGCATCAGGATAAGCCGCACTAATACGTTAGAAAGATCAGATACGCAAGTATGCGAAAATCACATTAGCGCGCATTTATTCGTCTTATATCTCTAATTTCCGGCCGCAAAGTCAGAGAATCTCTTCAGTTTATTTTGCATCCACATTGCACTTTTTTTTCTTGCTCATATTGGAAACATGCTAGTGTTCATCCATGCAATAAATGCAATCGATACATTCATGAAGACGTGCAAAGGCGGGGATATCGAAAATATCGGTGAATCACCGATAAAAATATAACACTCGAGTTGTGCCGTATAGTGACTCACTAGAACAAGCAGCATCGAGACATAGAATGCTGCCGTGGAGGCATAACATGCATTAAAACTGGTGTAGAACGATATGCGTTCGCCTGATGAAAGGGTGTACTGACTGGGACTTTGCTGGTTGCACAGGTCAAAAAGACCCGGTTTGCCGTTTGGCCGATTTCGAAAGGAGCCACAACACAAGTTAAAAGTAGCCAAAGTAGCCATGCCATTTCATCTGAGCGCCAGATTTGTAGGCAAATAGAAGCTTCCATATCATGAAAAGTTTTTGTTATCGAATAGTAAATAATCTTATTGAAAACAGCAAAGCAGAACAAAAGTACGACTCTCCCCCATTTACGTGGCCCTTCGTGCCACAGGTATGTTGAAAATAAACAAATGAATTTCAGCGTGCACGCATTTGGCTTGTCTAGAAGACATAAGAGTTGTTATCTGTCTACCAGAAAATGCTACCAGAGTGATTTTGGAGCAATTGGGCCAACAATTCTGTAAAAATCTTATTCAATTACTTTTTTTTTTCAAAGCTGTAGGCCGAAACTGAATAGCAGAGTTATCATAATACCAGTTCAACCTCATGCCAAGTGAAGGCATGTAAGGGTGACAGGCTGCGCGTGTTCTTCACAGCAAAGACACACAACCGGAGTGCCCGTTACGAGCCATTGTCACGGAGGATGGTTCGTGGCAGAAGATAGTTGGCCGCTGTCTTCAGCCCAAGCTAGGCGCCCTTGAAATCAAGGACCCTTTCGCCGTGAAGAGCTCAGCCAGAATCGTCGACGACTTGAAACGCGGGCTTCCGAGCGTGAGTTCGGGATTTTCGGTGGACATCGAAGAACTCGTTTAATCCGTGCCGCACGACGAGCTCCTACCGGTGGTGCGCGAATTCATAGAGGACAGTGGTGCAGCGTCATGGCAAGCGTTGTCCCCCTTTTCAGTGGACAGTTTTTTGGAACTTTTGGGCCACTACCTCCTTTCCACGATTGTGGACTTCTGTGGTGACATGTATGTTCAGAAACATGGAATATGTATAGGCTCTGGTATAGCACCTTTATTGGCAAACATATTTCTGGCAAATTTGACCGCATGTTATGCGACAGCCTAGACGATGACCGTGTGTTCAAAATTTTCAGATGTGTGGATGATTTTTTGGTGCTTCTGAATTTGTCGTCTCACATTAGTCTAGACTCTGTGGCCACGGACATCTTGAAGTGTTTTTGTGCTTGTGCTGTCTCTCCGTTTTACTCATGAACTACCACAGTGTGACTCGATTAGGTTTTTAGACTTAGAATTACGTTTCCGTGCCGACTTGCATGTGCGCTGGACGTACGCACCGCGCTCTAAGAAGCGTATCCTTCCGTACAGCTCCTGCCATTCAAAACTAACGAAAAGGGGCATAGCAACGCTTTGTTTTAAGAATGCGTAGCAAAAGAGCTGCTTTCACACATAGAGGCGAGTGTGGAGCAACACGCGAGTCGGTTGAAGTCGGCTGGGTATCCAGAAGATGTGACGCGAGCGGTAGCCGAGAAGTTGCTCAAAGAACAGAAAAGGTCGCGCAGGGCAGAAGCAGCTACTGCCTCTGCCATTTCCAGCGACAAAGTAAACTTGTGGTCATGCCATATGTGCACAAGCTGCCTCACAATATCAAGAAGATGGCCACTAAACATGGCATGCGCCAGTGCTGCGGAGTTGCCACTCCGGGATCATTCCACATTTTCACGACACCGGAATGGAATGGGGACAACGCTTGGAATAATGGAATGGGAATGGAATTAAGCGCCTTTTACACGGAATGGAATTAGGTATATTTCCGAAAATAGAGCACGTTTTCGTCTATGCGCTGTTTTGCAAACTTCAAATTAGTAAGTCAGAGCCTCGAATTTAACAATAAGCAGTATTTTCAAATGGCTTGTCTGATTACAAGCACCGTACGTTTATAAGCAAGGCGCCTACCACAATTCTGTCCTTATATAGACTGTGTTGCTCCGAAGTTTGTCTCTATTCTTCGCGTAACCGCGGCTCTGTGCCGTTGGTATTCGTCGTGCGGAACTACAGCGGAATTACTGCCCCTATGGGAATTAGTAGGGTGGTTGTACTGCAGGAGATACGTCACCAAGCTACTATCATTTGACCTTGGTAACGTGTTTTGCGTACTTTTCCAGTTCTTAGTGCATCTGATGGCATCAGCTTCACGTTCATTTTTAACTCGATAAAACTATCAAGGTGCCTTTCAAGGTGCCACTGAGGAATTACAGGAATGGAATTGAGCTTCCCGGCCAATCCCCGAGTGGGAATGGGCCACGTTTTTTTTCATTCCGAGGAATTGAAAGGAATGGAATTGTGGTAAGTTCTAATTGCCCGAATGGAACTGGAATGGAATGGGCGCCCATTCCGCAACACTGGCATACGACTGGTGCTCTCGGCCCCGCGAAAGTTGAGCGGTCTGTGCAGCCGCATCAACCGACATGCGCAGAGAAGGGCTACGTGTGGCTCAAACCATGCTTCGAAGTTAGTGCCTTGCGCCACACGTGTGATCTATCACATCCCGTTCTAGTGCGGAAAAGCATACATCGACCACACCGTTGGCTGTGGTCAGTGTGGCCACCTGTGTTCCAGTGTGGCCACACTGGCCACACTGGAACACAGGGATTTCCTTTTCATGACGGTGCTCATCTGCCGAGCCACTGCAGGCAGTGCGGGTGCACTCCAGCTTTTGAAAGCACTAGTGTTTTGGGCAGGGGCGGGACAAAGAACGAACGTGACATTTTAGAGGCTTTTTACAAGAAGAAACGGGGTAATGACAGTGTCAGTGACACGTCAGTGCATCTATCTGACAAAGAGATGATGTTTCTGAACGCGATTATTGGCTAGCTAAGTTTTTGATTATTTTTTGTTTTAGGCGAAGCACGGTTGCTCACACATGCGCACAGTGGTTGCCGTGGGTTTGAATAAGCCGTTCAAGCGCAGTTTTCTGTTCAGTTGTAAGTGCCAGCCTGTCCCGCCGACTTCTTTTCGCTGTGTCCTGTGTTTTCCGCTGGTTTTTGTTATCCTTTTCGACTATGTACTAACTAGCCCCAGTCCAACGCCTGTGTGTGTACTGAAGTATTGGAGTGGCTGATAACTGCAAAGAACGCCGCCCTAAAAATTACGGGATTGGGTCACGTCACCTTCTGTGACTACAGGAGCCTACATACTCCGACTCTTCCCGTGGCTAGTTAATTAGGGCGGTCTTTACCGTATATTTATGTGGATCTCACGCGACGTAAACGTGTTCTCGAACTTCTTACTTTTTCTTCCTTTTATACACCGGCGACTCGTCTCAGACCACCTCAAGCGATAAACGCTGAGCCAATAGCTTCTGTCACAGTTGTTTGCTCATTAGTCTACAAGAAATGCAAAATAGATAAAGAAATGTGCAAGATCTCCCTTGTTAAGCCTTCATGATGAGACACGAAAAAAATGTTCGCGCCTCCTCGCTGTCTCATGTCCTTGCCAGTTACCTTGTCACACTATTAGCGTCACATGTTTGTGAACGAGCTCGATGCGTATGCATTTTGTGTCCATGGTGTTATGTTTTATGTGCGCGTGCTGTGAGGAAGACCGCGCCCCGTATTATAGCTACTGCTGCTCGTACAGCTGTGTAATGTG
Source organism: Rhipicephalus sanguineus (assembly GCF_013339695.2). Classification (NCBI taxonomy): domain Eukaryota; kingdom Metazoa; phylum Arthropoda; class Arachnida; order Ixodida; family Ixodidae; genus Rhipicephalus; species Rhipicephalus sanguineus. The sequence goes on along the minus strand of NC_051179.1, from coordinate 74,057,710 downwards.
ACAGATTTTTCTGACTCTGCTTGCCGATCTTGCCGAGGGAGCGCATACATTTTAAGCTGCGAACCAGAAAGAAGCTCCCGGAATATTTTTCGTGTGTCGCTGGCGCTCGGGGCTAAATATATTGCGTTACGTGCATTCTGTGTGACACGACAAGCCATTAGAGTGCGTCCGTTGCTTAAGCGACGTTACGTTATTCTGCGAGAACATTGCTTACTCGTTTTGTCTGATAACCCATGGAGCCACCCTTTCGACATTAAGGACGACGGAATTTTCAGACATCACAGACACTGTTAGTGAAATTTTTCACATTTATGTGGGATTAAAAATAGAAGATCATTAAACCATGACGAATGGAAGCATGTTTAAACTATGGGAGGCGTGTCTTGTACGAGAGCGAGACCTGTTCTTGTCTATTCACTTTTTCTTTGATCAATAAACATGCACATTCAAACCTGCACAGAACTAAAAAGAAAACGATGCAAAGAGTTGTATTACGCCGTATGACATCTACATTACTATACTCAGGATAAAAGCATTGAAATTTGTGGTTAACTTTGACGCTTCGTAATTTAGCTGTTGAGGCTTGTTTACGCTCTCGCAGTTCAATATCTCGTTCGCTTTTGTTGATTTCTAAATATAATTCTTGTTCTATCTCTTGAGACACGCATCTTGCCTTTTGCTTCTGTTTTTCAGGATGGATAAACATGTCCACTGCGACGCGAAAAAGCTTCGAAGTTTGGTGACATTGGGGCTTCCTTAAAATCACCTATACAAATTATAAAAAATATAGGCCAGGGCTACCCTGGAACACATGTTATGGGATGTGACAGAGGTGGGGTACCAGACGGAGACGCAGCCTCGAACCGACGCGCTGGGAGATTGCACTGCTCAGCTTCGCCCTCGAGGACCAACTCTGGGCCGACCAGCGGGCCGAGGCAGCCGCCAGAGCTCAAGGGCTCGTGGCCGACGCCTAGGTGGGGATATCAGCCCAAATCCCCGAAGAACTCGCCGGACCTTTTTTTTTTTAATAGAGTTGCTCTCTCTCTCTCTCTCTCTCGGATACGCACGAGTTGAAATGAAGGGCAGGCCACTTGCGGCCTTCGAACTTCTGGGTAATGAATAAACTTTCTTCTGCGAAAGTCAACCAGACTGAACTTCCTACAATACTTTCTTATTTATACATAAATTTCTAGTCATATACTATCTATTTTCGTAATTTCACTCATTTTTCGAGCTTGGTCCTTCATACTGCTGTTTTTTTTATCTTTAATATACCACTCAGTCACTTTGCTCGGTTTACTTTTTTTCATTTGATATATATATATATATATATATATATATATATTATATATATATATATATATTATATATATATATATATTATATATAATATATATATAAAGAAAACGTTATTTTATTGTTTGTGGCAGGCGTTGTTATATTAACCTAATCACTGGTCTTCTTATTTACCGCATTGGTTCATACCCTTCACTATTCCTTCAACTACCCCCATGTTTCTTAACATCCAGACTCAGGTGGAACGAATATAGACCTCTGTGAATTCGACCGCACCATCTCCTGCTAGAAGTTCTCGGATGCACGGCGGCTGTGTTGCTTTATGTGCGCTGGGGTAAACCAAGGTCCTACAGCTCGTTGTAGGACCGTTGTAGGACGATATAAATATAGATCCTGCAATAAGGCTCTGTGCAAATCGCTGCCTATGTGTCTTTGTAGAACACACGCTGTAGCTGGGTGCCCTCATGACCCCATGTGGGGACATTGACCTCTGTTCGCAATTGTGTTGCTTGCTTAGAGATAAGGAAAGCCATCATAAGCCTCAATAAACAGCCATTGTAGAATGTCCTTTTTTTCACATATTGCGGAAATGACATTACGCAAGTGGTCCAGTCTTGGTGCTACAAATATTTTAACTCACAGACAGAAGGAAGAAGCGTTAATTTCAAGGGCTCGTTTTCTTTGTTATGCACAATATTAATGAGAACTAACAGACAAAAATGCCAAGGAAAGTATATACTTCCCTTGGCATTTTTGTCTGTTAGTTCTCATTAATATAACTCACAGACAGGTAATTTTAGGCATAACAGTAAGTGACATCAGTGTCCTTGAGTTAGCAAGTGATTTCACCGGAAGACAATATATCAGATGACATGCTTGAGCGCCCATTTCTATTTCCCTCTTTTCATGGATGCCGGAAGGACAACCGAAAGCTCGTTTACAGGCTGCTCTTTCAAGAAGTGAATCATTGTAATTAACATTGATTGTGTTTCAACTGCATGCAAACACCTAAATGTTTCAGCTTTATTACATAGGACGGGCATAACTCCCCCCCCCCCCCGACAAAAAAAGAAAAAACGCCAGGCCTGCGCGGAAAGCGCAGCACAGTCACAGCGAAAGCTGGAAGAGCGGCATTTCTAGAGCCCGTTGTTAACTCTCTTGGGGCTACTAATACAAGTACACTAGCAAGATACCCACAACGCCATAAATCACAAATTTGTGAAGTTTAGAAGCACCTACAAGGCCATTATTTGTCATTGTGCGCAGAAGCGAGGTTCCAGCTACACATATGTAAGGCATTATGTGCACTTTGTTTACGTGACGACTGATGACGATGAAGAATTGTGGCTCAGCCCTTTGTAATAGGTGGGAAGCTTTAAACGGCTCACCAGTTACCTAATTCGCATTGTGTGACGCCCAGTCGCTATTTCACTCTCCCACCATGCAATATAACATACGTTGACGTGAGAAAGAGAGACAGATAGAGGGGGAAGAACTTTATTGAGACCCTGAGAAAATGGATGATGGGCTTATGGGCTTCCTTGGCAACCAATGCAAGTGCACTTGCGAGGAACCCCTACGCTATAACTCATCATAATTTCTATGAAGTAGGGGCAGCCACTATGCCATTTTTCGTCATTCAACGGAGAGCCATGGTACCCAGTAAAAACATGTAAGGCATTATGCACACTTTGTTGGTGTTGTGCCTGATGACGATGAAGAATTATTGCAGAGCCCCTTGTAATGGGTTGGAAGCATCCAACAGCCCACCCGTTGCGCAATTCACATTGTGTGACGCCTGGTTACAGAATTGGAGTTGTGTGATGCGTGGTTGTTATTTCACTCTTCTACCTCACTAAATTCCATATGTTAATGTGGTTCCTTCTGGACATGAAGCCTGTATAGCGTCTTTTTGCAAGGCAGTTCCAAGCACCTGCATGGCTCTGAGGTACAACACTGGGCTCCCACGCAGAGGGCGCAGGTTCGAACCCCGTTCCATTCTGGAAATTTTTCTTATTTCGTTTTTTTTCTTATTTCGAGCGATAGTGGTTATGGACACCGGCGGCGGCGCGGCGGACAACTACGGTGCCAAAAATGGCCGTTGAAATGATCTCATAACAGCTTTCGCTGTAAAATAACAACTTAGTCGAGAGCAGTTGATTTCCACTTCATGTGTATGTTCCAATATAAGTATGCATGTTGTTGTCATGGTAGCTAGTGACTCAAACTAGCGACACTGTGGTTGATTTGAGAGCGACATAAGCCCAGCGACACAAACTCAAGGCATACTCTATAGAGCCAAGTGCATAATTGTACTTTGTGACGATTGCCGGTGCTCCCGCTGGCACGTGCTGAAATTGCCATCAAAGAAGCGTATTGAACAGCGGTGTCCTTAGCAGCGACACAAGCTCTTCCTCTATGGCGGGCATCACAAAAGTTGGAGAGTCAACCCAAGAATCTTCAAAGACGCCAGCTGCAGAGCGGGCTGTAGCCATGCCAAGCATTTTCTATTGGCGCAATCGGACGGAGATTTAATGCATGCCATTCAAAGCCACAGTAAAAGCCGAGATCAATCATGGTAACCAGGGATGGGAGCCGTCCGGTGCACACCTCCTGCAGCATGGTGTGCCCACCTAAAGCCGTCTTCATGCTCGTTCTCATTCCCCACCTCTGTTGATGACAGCCGGGGCGGATTGATGGATGCTGCCTCGGTGTGCTGGCAGACGAGAGCTTCCAAAATAGATGAAGGTCCTATACTGAGCTGATGGTCGTCCATATACCTAGACACACAAAAAAGCAGCAAGAAGACGTTGGTGATAATGGCCGAAAGTGTGCCCTTTTTTCGTCTTCCTGCTTCAGACGGGAGAGGACGTCACGCAAGACCAAATAGTAAAATAGCAATCGCAGTTCTTTCGTATCTGTAGGATGGACGACAGAGGAGCAAACTGAGGCTGATAGAGCAGAAGGACCAGGGTGTGCGAGAAAAAAAGTAGTGGCGATCGACATGCGTTCCACACACTTGTTTTCCGATCACAATAGGTGTTCGCGGTGGGCGACGAAGACTACGACAACCTTCGAAAGGCTGCCCCTTTGCCCTTTCTCGTGGTAAGTGTTCACGACAACAGCAATAAACGTGCCCTTTTTCCCATCCATATAGGTGCGGGTATGTGCGGTTTGTGGTTCAGCTTTGAACTACTCACGAGAATGCCGAGGACGCTGTGCGAACGATATAGTGTCGTTATAAATGCTCCGAAGTATTAGTTGCATTTGGGGTCTTAGTACTATATTCCCTAAGACAACTGAACCCGACATAGCATAAATATGAACATGACACATTGTTTTCCTTCTTGCTGGGCATAATGGACATAAAAGTACCAAGTTATTAGAACGTGCGGCATGCTCTTATTCGGTTCACCAAAAGCACCTGGCTGCTAGAAGACAACATTTTAATGTTTCTGAGAGAGAGAGAAAGAGCAGACGAAGTCAGGGAGGTTAACCAGAAGTTTGTATCCGGTATGCTACCCTGCACTGGGGTTGGGGAAATGGGGTTGAGAGCGAGAGAGAGAAAATAAATAATAAGGAAAAAACAATCACAACCACAAACACACACGAGAGCGTTCCGCCCAGAGGCGCTCTGACAGGCCAGTGGATCGCAGGAAGGCTAGTAGCGCTTGTAAAGCTTTTTTCTGCGACGTTATGTCCGGACGATGGCGTAGTAGTCTTTCTTCTGATAGAGGCTGGTCGTCTAACTTGTTGAAAGCATGGCAAAGAGATTGTCTCTGTGTGCTATACTCCGGACAGTCACACAGAACATGTCGAATTGTTTCTTCGTCGCCGCAGTGTTCACAGGCGGTGGTGTCGGCCATCCCTATGCGGAACGCATACGCATGGGTAAACGCGACGCCCAGCCATAGTCTACACAGAACGGTAGCGCCAGGTCACACAAATCCAAAGGCAAGAAAACGACGCTTCGATACACCTTTTGGCAAGTTAAGAAAAAGGAACGTTTAGTGTAAGATCTGCTGCATAAATAACGTGTCTTCTAGCAATTTTTTCGGCGCTCCTTTCCTACAGCATAGTACATTCAAATGTGTCGGCTGCCACCGTTACTCGATAGTTAGCGTTCGTCATTACATTGATCTTTTCTTACGGTGAGTACGGATCGTGTATCTCAATAAAAAGTGTTCTGAGTAATGAGCAGGTCGATATACCAAGGAAGCACTAAACGACGAGTTCATTTTTTGGTTATTTCCTTAAATGACGGCACTCATCGGGCGTCGTAAAATCAGTGGCACGCGATTAGTGCCAGTGATACCCTACGCGAAAAATCACGCTTTTGGCAAAGTGAGGTATTAGGCTAGTTGGTTTTCAATGACTAAAATACTGCGCTACAGTTACTGGGACAAAACAAGTTAGGGAGGATACGTGTTACGAAGTGGACACGATCGCGCTGTCGTGTACACTTCGTAACGCGTGTCCTCCCTAATTCTTTCGTCCCTGTAGCGCAGTATTTCAATCGCGCTTTTTGTTGCCTTAAGGCTGTCGTTATATTGATGGGACTCGTATTTTCCACCACTGCTTTCTACCAAAAACCAGAACAGTAAGCTAGATATATAACAGCCGAAAAAGAAGCCTCGATTAGATTTCACAGTTCTTCTTGTCAACAATCACCACGCCTGTTTCCGCGACTGGAGTCATTACTGGTCGCCAGGCGTTGCAGATAAGCAACTGTGTCCGACGCGAATAACCGAAGTGCATAGCCGCACACCCCGGCACTCTTGATGGAAGTCAAATTGCTCTTTTCTTGACAAAATAGTCATTTGGCGTTGTCGCTCCGACAGACGATTACAACGCTTACCATGTTCTGGCGAAGCCCAATACCGTGACCCTGTCTGTCCAATGGCTGCCTTTGGGGTGTGTTTCCTCTACAAGCACGTCATTGTCGCTTTGTTGTTGCCTTATAAAAGCTGATGGAAATTTAATTGTTTGACGGAAAAAAGAACGTATATTGTGGTACGTTGATTAGGACTAAGACAATTGTGGTGAAATCTACGTAGCTTATCTTAAACAGAACAACGGAAATGCTCAAGGCAACGGTCGTTATTTTTTCTTCATTGTCTTTGTCTCACGCTACTAGTCCACTTACCGATTGTTCTAACCAACGTAATTTTCAATCCGCCGTGGTTGTCAAGTGGTAGCGGTGCTCGACTGCTGACCTGAAGGTTGCGGGATCGAATCCTGGCAGCGGCGGCCGCTTTTTCGATGGAGGCGAAAATGCTTGAGGCCCGTGTGCTTAGATTTAGGTGCACGCTATAAAGAACCCCAGGTGGTGGAAACTTCCGGAGCCCTCCACTACGGCGTCCCTCATAATCACTGAGGGCATCGTTTGCTGAGGGCAGCGCGACCCGGACTGAGGACTGAGAGACACGTACACAACAAGCGCTGACTGACAACTGATTATTTCATCACACATGCAGCAAATAAGTACACAAAAAATGATCACGTGGCACGTGTCTTTTTTTTACGTGATCATTTTTTTGTGTGTACTTATTTACTGCATGTGTGATGAAAAATCAGTTGTCAGTCGCGCTTGTTTGTGTACGTGTCTCTCAGTCCTCAGTCCGGGTCGCGCTGCCCTCAGCAAACGATGCCCTCAGCAAACTACCAACTCGCCCAACTTGCCGTTTGACTCATAATCACATCGCGGTTTGGGACGTAACAACACAACAACAACAAAAATCATCATCAATAACAACAACAACCTAATTTAAACTCCAAATGTCAGGCAGGCGAAGCTGCTCAACGCAAATCCAACAAGTTCAGCAAGCGTTTATCGGACACGCCCTGCGACATTGAGAAAGGAATTAAAGCATTATAGACGGGATGCCAAACCTCCCAACGATGTCTGAAAACTGATTTCTGTATATTAACCCTCTGACACGCTATGTACACCATTGTGTAGACCACTTGTTTTGTTAGTTCGACTAGTGGATAAGAAAGAGTCAGATAGCTTGAGCTTTGGGTGAATTGGACCTCCTGCATAATAAAGTTGTCGTCGTTTAACTTCATATGCAGTGTACTGTTGCATACGATCCCTTTGCTGAAGGCACCTCCACGTTCAACGAGTCATTCGACGTGCCGCTTCCCGCGAGCCACGTCAAATGTATAATTTTTGTTTGCACAAGATTGACATATCCGAAAACAGATTCGCACTATATTTCTATCCTGAGATTTGATTCTATTTACTCAAAACAAGGTATAAATGACTTCAAAATAAATAGATATTAAATGCTCTCATGATTTTCCTTAACTTGGTGTAGACGAAAATTGGTATGGGAGGGTGAAAGGATTTGATTAATATGACTGTGGGTCATGACATGAATAACGTGAAAATCCTGTCGCGCACGTTGTCAAGCCCTTCCCTCCAGACACGCGTGGCACATACCCGTTTACCACGGCCGCGGTGCACGGGTATTCGCAACAGGTGATTGACATTTTATATATACCTAGGAACGGCGAGAACCGACATTAGCAATTTAAATACGAGAGCATTAAGAGAAACCGTAATCGGCAGCGTTGAACAGACGAATGGAGAGAATAAAAATTGGGATCCCAGCAGGAATCAAACCGAAGCATTCTGGGTGGCAATAGGTATTCTACCACAGAGCCACGCAAGGTCTATAAACTGGTTTGGAAAAAACAGCCTATGCAGACGTAATGTCGGTGCAACGTCAATTGTGGTTGCGATACTGGCTATCTAATTGTACAAGAAAGCAATAAACACAACACATGTACTCCTACGATACATACAAGCGTCATATCAGATTAACGTCTGTGATTACAGTGTTGGATCCGCTTTATAGGAGTCTAATAAACACTACATTTTATTCATAGATTCAACAAGCTATATTGAAGCATTGCTCGACCCCGGAGGAATACATTAACAAAAGTTACGTACGATATTCACATGACTGCACCATAAAGTGCACTTAGTTTCGATAATAGTGACTATGTACTCTAACGTGAGGGCTGACGTTAAGTCGCTTATCCTTTAAACGCCAGTGTTGTCGACATGTCTGGTAAGCCGACGATGTGCATACCGCTACTACACTTACAAAAACACTTCAATCCACCTCGTAACGCTTGGCTCAAAGCCATAAAATACAGCATAGAAGTACTCGCTGACTGCTTCGCATTAAACCGGTTCCCACAATGCGTGGGATCTGCCATATTTTTAATTGCAATTTAAATGGGAATAATTGCTAAAAACGTACAAATTTCGCTTCGTATTTCAAGAATAAATATACTATTGCATGAAGTCAGTCGTACTATTTTTTGGGCTCTGCTTAAATGCTTAATTAGGCATGTTTAATTGACTAACTTTTGAAATCACGAAGCTAGGCGAAAAATTCCAGCGATAAGGTTGTGGATTGGTTTACGAAACGTCTGGTTAGACAGTTTTTAACTTTATATCTAGTAAGTATTAGTGTTTTCCTGCTTACTACAGATGCCGACGAAATGCAAATGTATACCAGATGATATACCCCTTTGTGCGTCTATGCGTGCTGTTATTGCAGTGCTGCCTAAATTCCGTGTGCAAACGATTGATGACAGCTGTGAGCAGACGCAGTGGTTATCGCTAGTGCTACTGCTAGCAAAGCGTGCGTCATCGCACAGCCGCCACCTTTGTAACTGCCTTGTCGTGGCAGCATAGACGGCCAATTCTCATGGTCATTTGAACGCGGAACTTTTTTTTTTCTTTTGGGGTTTAACGTCCCAAAACCACGATGTGATTACGAGAGACGCCGTTGTGGGGGCTCCGGAAATTTCGACCACCTGGGGTTCTTTAACGTGCACCTAAAACTGAGCACACGGGCCTCAAGCGTTTTCGCCTTCATCGAAAATGCGGCCGCCGCGGCCAGGATTCGATCACGCGACCTGCGGGTCAGCCGTCGAGCACCATAACTATTAGACCATCGTGGCGGGTTTGAACGCGGAACGTTAGGGAGTATTGCAATCATGGCGAGCATAGGCGCGCAAGCTGGCAAGTTACGTGGTATTTGTTTGTATTTCGCGGGCATCTGTAGTAAGCCGAAAAATCTAATACTTACTAGATATTAAATTAGAAACTGTCTAATCAGACGTTCTGTAAACCAATCCACAACCTTATCTTTGGACTTTTTCGCCTAGCTTCGTTGCTTTAAAAGGTAGGTAATTAAACATGCCTAATTAAGCAATTAAGCAGAACACAAAAAATAGTAAGACTTACTCCATGCAATAGCAAGGAACATCCATTTGGTCGCGTCGTCAGTGAGTGCGTCATCATAATTTGAATCTCTGACTGGAGTTTGCGGGGCACCCTGTATGCCCACGAATACTCTGAATAAGAAAACCAGTATATGTTTTCAACGTACCAGTAGAGGAAGATTAAACCACCCCCCCCCCCCCCCAAAAAAAAAAACTTATTCCTCCTGCTCGTTTTTCAAGGTATGGTCTTTTGAGAACGTCTTGCACGCGTTTTGAAACCACGCGGTCATTTCGCTTTTTTCATGTCGGGGAAAGTGTTTATACTGTTACTGATATGCATGAAAGGCTTCTGGGATTCACAATCCCTGGTCCGCAAACAAATTTTAGAGTTAAACGGTGCAACGTTTTCTTTTTAAATATTCATATGGTGACACGGTACGTGTAGCAATAAGATTATTTGGAGCAACGCAAGCCGTTATTGCTTTACGTAAGTTGCCATATTTCGACATGTATGCGCGCAGACAGTTAACACCTGCAGTTTATAGCAGTATCGAAATCATGACTAGCGCTGGGATAAAGCAAAACTTATTTGTTCAAGTTCACTCTTTTATTCGCTCGCTCCACCATTCCTCTCGCATTTTCTGATACGCATTCAGCTTTTCTACATGTCCAGCGCTTTCTCCGAGAAGGAAGAGTAATCCATCAGCATCAACACTTCCAGGCTCTGGCGCCAGATTCGGCGTAGCTCTTAAGCATAGCGAGAGAACTAGGACGGGCTGAGCCTGGCATGACGATGGCTGCAAACACACACAGGAAAAAAGGTACTCGTTTGAAGGAGGCGCGAAAAGAAACCTACACACGGTCAGAAGAGAATGAAAGGCAGCGAGGAATGAAAGACGCAACGCCCATCGGTCGAAATGGGGACCAGAGTCAGTGGGCGAGGGATCGAACTTATTCTCAACTAGGCGCGAGTGGGTCTTAAATTGCGCGGCAAGTGGCTGCCCAGCTGTCGCCAAAGGCGTGAGGAAAAGCAGTAGCCTCGCGCCGACATTCGTTCCTCCTCGCCGTCGTACACGGCCAGCATTGAGCGAATGGGCGAGGAGGAAAGCAAGCGGTCGACGAGCTCGCCATATACGAGTAAGATTATGGGTGCCAAGACGCCATACAGGTCGCCACGCGAACAGCGCGCACAAAAAGACAAGGCGAAAGCATTCGCTCTGCATCCTTTCACCAACAGCTACAGCGGATTTTTTTTTCTTCTTGTGTTTCGTATTGTTTTCCTGCGATCATAGTCCCGTGTACAGTACCGCCGGCAGACTTTCCTTTCTCTCATTTACAGCATTCTTATACTCCAGCGTATGTATGAGCATACAGTACGAAGCCATCGCCAGTAACAACCCATGGCTCATAAAACCACGCATATTATTCGCGGCGAAGCGCCATCTCTTATATTACATATCACCGTGCGTCGATTTTTATTTGGTCCTCTTTGTACGCGCGATCTCGTATGGCCTGTTTATGCTTCGTCACGTGAACCGTTTGTGCTGCCTTTATGCTCATTTTGCTTGAGTGCCAGGAGCCACAAAATTCTCTCCTCATTTTTTTTATGCCAGGCACAGGGAGTGAGGCATCTAGAGGATAATACGAACAAAGGAAGACGGGTACATTTGGCTTTGCCCATAAACAGTACGCGGGAATTTCTAGCGCAGGAATGACAAAACAATGCGAGTACTTGTCTCCAGTAGGCGGTTCGGCCTAGTGAGCGCCATAAAATGCGGCCTGAAGTGTGTATATCTCTATTCAAAGCCTTATGAAACTAACAGACAATGAATGCAAGGAAAGTGCAGGGCTTGTATTTGTAGTCTTTTTTTTTTATTGACATGATGTAAGGAGATGTTGGCGCACAAATAAGGCGCCAGCTGCTCCTTAGCTCTTGGAGTACATAGGGTTCATAAAGTACATAGTGTCCAATTTCTAATCACAATTAACCCGCAGTACATACAATATACAACTTAGCGTAACAGTCAAGACATAACAGTCAAAACAAGATATTCAACAATCACATACATGTAGTCTTCAACGGTGATATCGTAATTATGATAAGAATGTAAAGAAACCAATGTGAACAAAAGGACAACTCTCCGCAGGTAGCTACCATACCTACAACCTTCGCATAACGCACCTGATGCTCTACCAATTCAGCTAAGATAGCGGCCATCCACTTTACTGGGTATTTCTGTGCATGTAAAGCTGGGAGTGTTAGCCAGCGCCACTAGTAGCCATTACGGCGAGTGTGGGCCCTCTCTTTTTCCAGCTGGCGTCACGTAGCACGTCTTTTTACGAGCTGGTAGCTGACCAATAATCCCTCGCATACTACCTGAAGGCATCAAGAGTGCCGCAACAAGGCCCTAGCTTTGAATGAAGCTTTCCTTGCTTCGTTTATATAAGTTAAAGCGTCCAATGACTGACCAGAGTCTGTTGTTTGTGCCATGCCCAAGTTCATAGTTACGCAGACTGCACATCTGAGTGCGAATGGGTTAGAGCACGCAGTAATGTAAAAGAATCGCACTTAACTCACTGTGGAGACTCGCGTAGGAAACTTTCATGAACCATCAATCAGCTATGTTCCAGCAGAGTTTATCCAGTACTATAGGAGTTGCCATCGTGAAGGACTTATTGTAATATAGTCCATCGGAAGTCAAGACGGCACCAGTCTGTCAGACCATAAAGTTTTACTCGTTACCCACCTCATGTTTAATGAATAAGATAACCCGAGGTTAAGAACCCGAGGATAAACAGGTTTTTCCTAGCTCACATCGATAACGTAGCCTGACACTGTACACAGGGGTCCACTGTTAAAGGGAACATCGGAGCGTGTGGGCAGCTCGGCGCCACCGCCGGCCGTCGGCTCTAACGAGGTTCGCGCAGACGCAGTGAGCACTGTGCCCGGCGCTCTTTCGTCGCGTCAGCGGTTCGCTTCGCGACGATTCGCCGCGCGGAAGCAGACGACGAAGAGCACGACTCACAGCGCACACTGCGCCTGCGCGAACCTCGTTGCAGCCACTGGCCGGCGGTGGCGCCGAGCTGCCCCCACACGCTCCGATGTTCCCTTTAACAGTGGACGCCTGTGTACAACAGCCTACGGTGATGTGGCACGAAATGTCTACTCTTACTTTCATTGCTACGGCACTCTGTCAGTCACTTTCAATCCGTTTCTTAAGGTTTGAGCCATCAAGGGAGTTGATATTTGCTAATGCGGCGCTTGATAAGACTAATGTTTTCTAAGTGTCACGTGAGCTACGTTGCAGGAATGTATTTTGCAGGATGTAGTTCCTACGAATCTGTAGCCCGAACTACGACTTCAATTCATCTTTATTTTTTTTTTGTAGTCAGAGCAGTGACATGAACTTCACAAGTGGCGAGATGAGTTAAGGACTTGCGCGAAGAGGTGCGCCGAACTCAGGAGGCAAAGGCAGCTTCTAGCAGGGCCAATGCGACCAGAGCAGTCTTCAGAAGCAGCGACGCCGGCGAAGCGCACTGCATGCCGGGCACTTCCACGAGCGCCGCGCCCGCGTGTTCCTCGGGCGACGCACAGCGCACCTCTCGGGGCTTGCTCGCCTCAATGTTGCTCGGGCCTTTTAGCAGTAGCCGTAGCCAGTTCAGCTGGCAGTCGCAGTCGAACGGTTGTCTGCACGACAACAGGATCGTTGGACGAGGAAGGTGGGAGAGGATAATTTATCATAAATCAGCGTCCGTTGAACTTCCTAAAAGTAATATTAACGAGTTTTGCAAGCTTGATGACAGCGCACCTCTCGGGGCTTGCTCGCCTCAATGTTGCTTGATGCTTGCAAGTCATCAAGCTCACCTTGAAATTTGACATAAGGAACTTCTTTGCAATCACTAAAGCTGTTTTCTTTATAATTTTTTGTAGCCTTCCTCCTTCCTAGCATAAGGAAGAAAACCACGTGCAAAGGCGTTATCCTCTATGCCTTTCTTTTGCCGTCTCTCTCTTTCTCTCTCCATGATTTACCACTGCCACAGAAGAGAGAAGCACTCGATTAATCGCAGCTTACATTTCTAATGCATTGCCACAAAAGGTACACGAAGAAGGTGCTTTCTCGAAGGCTCATCTAACCCACCGACACTGATATGTACCCCAAGTGTGAAGTTTAGAACCCACATTTTAAGTTCACTCGTAGACTCTCATAGATTCCATGACTCAGAAGATGGAAAACAACTGACCTATACGTTTTATTTGACTGGTACATGACGAGATCTACAGCACTACCCTAAAGCTGCCTGATTATTTCTACAAATGATGTGTCATTTTTTCCAGTCCCCACGTCGCAATTATGTGCACATTCACACATTGTACCTTCCAGTTATAGCACAGTAATGTGAATACGAGTCCGCCGTTATAAATTGGATGGACATGTATTTGCAACACATTTGCCTGAGGATTTGTATCAGTATTCAAAGTAAATAGAGGCTTTCAAAGTGCGAAACTGTGTCCTCGATAACGGTTTCCGCAGTATGATCCAAACTGCTTTGACTGAATTTCTCAGATGACCAAAGTCAACGTTCTATGCTGAGAATGAAGAACAAGGAGCGAACTGCGAACCGAAGATCTGATCATTCCATCTAGGCAGGCAACATTTGTGAAATTTCTTTCTGCTTTTCTCGGCGAAAGAAGAATTTCATATCCAAACTTTAATGTGTAAGGTACCGCGACCACAACTCTGCTTTCGGTAATCACTTTAAACACATGGACCTGGTGATCAATTACGAGAACTTCAGTATCTCAAACTGGATCTGATTGCCATGATCTGATACAGCTTGTTCGACAGGAGGTGCTTTCCGGATTACCTAAAGTTAGACACTGGTTTATGCTGAAATTGCAAGAAAAGAGTAAGGGTCATGTCATACCATGAACGCCGAGTATTGACAGTGTGCCCAGCAAAGGCTTGATGGTGTAATGTGTGAGAGTGACGATCTCGTTCGAGTCCAGATACAGCCACTCCAGCGACTTCATTTTGTCAAAAGCACCGGCCTCTATGTACTTCACCCTGTAAATGAAAATAAAAGAAAGAAAGCGAGAATCTCTAAGCGCACTGTCATTCAGCCTATTTTCTACGCATCGTGCAGCACTCACAGATACAGCGACGAAGGAGGGAAAGCACAGACCAAGTACTGATTCCGATTCTGGTCCATAATTTGCAAATTGTTATGAACAACGCACATTCACTCACTGTTGTGCAGCCAACTATGAGTAATCCGGCAAACTCGCTGAATTCTGCGGTCAAATGAAGTACAAGAAATTACTGATCCATTATTCTTCACTGAAGAAAGACATGTGTCCTGCATTCTCTCTGATTTTACAGATTTGTCGAAAATCTCTATAGTTTGAACACGTATGCCACAATATGAAACGCCTTCTTCGCTTAAGTTCGTCCGCTACGTTTTGGCTTGTACTGACCACAACACCACCATTCAAGATATGCATATATAGTTTCACTCTCTCATTTCACTTAGATTGCGATATCTCGGTTTCAAGAGACAACCCTTTCCTTAAGAAACCAATCTGATTTTAACGTCATTGCGCTGCCTACGCAGCTTAGTTGTATCCGTTACACTGGATTCTTTAAGTTTTATGCAATACTCATGGCCTTAGCTGCTCCTTGGAGCATTTGACTTGATGTGCGTAATTTATACAAATGCTTACATTGTTCCAGTAGCTATATCCGTGTTGTAATATTCTAAATTATTTTAATAAGTGCTGCACTAGAATATGAGCCTTCCATCAATATTCATTATTACGGCGCTCTTATAGAAACGTGAATCAGTGAGGTCAGCGAAAATTGGTGCTTTAATGAAGCAGTATACTACTGGCTGCAGCTAAAGCTCATTACTATCTTTAGTCTCATACGACCTGCTCGGTCACTGTGTGGCCCTATTAAGAAGCCCTGTATGCCCCGTGTCACGGTGCATACGGCCCCATACGAATTTGATTGCAAGGTTTACAATGATTGAAAATGTTTGGAAGCAAATGAGCTCTTCTCATAAGCAG
Organism: Rhipicephalus sanguineus; assembly: GCF_013339695.2. Lineage (NCBI taxonomy): Eukaryota > Metazoa > Arthropoda > Arachnida > Ixodida > Ixodidae > Rhipicephalus > Rhipicephalus sanguineus. The sequence continues at coordinate 74,042,100 of NC_051179.1, read as the reverse complement.
GTACAAATCAGGAAACCGTCATCTGAGATTTTGGTACAGTCACAGGCACACAACCGCCAACTGTAATTTTTTGTGCTTATGAGAAATAGGTTGATCGTGGAAACAGGTTCTGTATCCCCTTGACCCCTCGCATGTGCACGAACAGCAAAACAGACACCTTCTCAGCGCATCTTATGTCTACTGCAGGATAACATGTCTCCCACGACCTGCAGTTGCCTGGATCACGCTATGTGGGTGCACTTTATTCCTGCGAACTTCTTAATTTCAACACATGACCTCGTTATCAGCAGTCCTCTACTGTACTTTCCGTTCTGCTTATCAAGCAACGCGCCAGAGACTTTGTCGCGTGGGCAGCAGCTTCCAATTTTGTCAGGCTGTTACATTTCCTTTCAATCATTAAATCATCAGTTGAAGGTTATGGAATGATTCGAATGCCATAAAACTACCCAATATGGTACATACGCCTTCTTAAAGCGCACATATCTGAGCTTGACGTGTTCAGGCAATTTTCGCTTCCTTATCTTCAGTTCTGCGCCATGGAGCAGGCATACTCTCGCCACTACGTATTTGGTACAAGCGCAAGAAATCAACCCGCACAGAAGAAGACAGACGAGGACGAGCGCTTGTCCTTGTCTGTGCTTTTCTGTGCGTGTTCACTTTTTGCGCTAAGTTTACTTGTAACGATGGTAGACTAACTAGCCAAATTGCATTACGTATTTTTCTTGAAGCACCCTACACAAACTCATAATATCAGGAGAACAACGCGAACAGCCTCCTGTAGCCATTCAAGAAAGAACGCCGTTTGCTTAGCTGCCCCATTTCTCCTCACTCTTAATTATCTTTTCCTTTCCTCTTCAATAGACTGCAGCCGTGAGACAGTGCATGCTTCGAGAGCACCACTTGGAATCAATTCGACTTTATTCTGATCTGTCTCAAAGATCATGGTAGAACAAAGGACCGACCATGGAGGCGGAGAAACGAAGGCAGCGAACAGCACTTCCGACACTTTCGAGATGGGAGATCACGACACCTTCGGTTGTTCCCGTCGAAGTAGGGAGGGAGTGCGGAGACAGCTGCAAATGACCAGGCCGGAAACAGCGCAAGCGACGTCGGCAATACGCGAAAGAATAAATAAATAAGTAAACGAAACAATAACAAAAGTTTTGCACGATACGCCCCGCCTACTAACGGTGGCGTGGCGTTCATTCCCACAAAAGCTGAGGGCATGGCCCAGATTACTCAGTCGGAAGAAATGGGACGCGCAGGTTGCGCGAAATCAGTGTGTGCAAAAAGAAAGTTAAGAAAGACCGAGACACTCGGGCGAGGGTAATGAGAAAAATGAAGTAAAAGTCCATAGAAGGAATAACGAAAAGGCGGAGAAACAACCACTGAGCCTGTCAGATGGAGAACTCGAGCGGAAGTGTGCGAGGCACTGCAATGTACATGACATTATACCGCACGAAAAAAAAAACAAGTAAATAAAAAACGCAGAAGGGAGTGTTCCAGACAGGGGCCGGGACAAAGGAATGTTTCAATAGCACGGGACATAATACACTGGGAGTTTTTTGAGCGTAAAGACAGAAGGACAGCGAAACGATGGAACGATCAAGGCAACCTTGAAGTGTAAAAAATGGGGTGAAGTTGGGGCAGGTGAAGTCAGTGTTACTATATGCCCAATAAGAGAAAGCGCCTAGGTAGGAACGCTGTGGAGTGCCAATATTGCGCGTAAGCTTTGTAGTTTACACTCACTGTCGGAGACACAGTGCGGAATGAAATGAGCGTGAAGTATGTTCTCACTGGGCTGCTGGTTGTAATTTTAGTAAGCCTTGTAAGTGTGAACATTAACTGCTAGTTTGAAGACCTTAGCAGCGGCTACTTGATAGTTTTGTTAGCGTAACGCATGCTCTGGTTATACTCCACGAACTTTTAACGCGACAGCGTTAAAGAGGTCATTTCGAATAAATTCCTGCGTCGCCGTCGGCGTCGTTGGTCGTCAGCGAAAAATCGAGAAAAATTCAAGTAAATTTAATAACAAAAATCTCCAGTTCGAGTGAGAATCTAACCCGGGCCTTCTGCGTGGTAAGCATGTGATGTATCACAGAGCCACGTCACTGCTTGGAACTGCTTCGAAAAGAACAGTGTCATGTAGTGAGAGGAGTTCCCTTAAAGCGCGGAATATTGCGTGATAGATGTGTTGATTCGCGCCAGGAGTCAAAATATTTGAGTTACGCTACGGCTAGGTGTTTTAAATGTCCATCCATTACAAAACGCTCAGACATATTTAATCACCAGCAAAAGCACCAACAAAGTGAACCGCTGCGTACCTTCGCGTGTTGCCTTACGGATGCGTAGTGAGGCGTTCGCTGATTTGGAAAGAGAATTATGGCGTAGTGGGCACTTCGTAACTTTTCTTGCAGTAGGCATTGTAGGATAGTTTGAAATGGTCAATGTTAAGCACCCAGACGTTAGTTCCTAGCGGCATAGTTGAGGCGTCCACATAGATTAGAAACCAGGATAGCAAACGAGAAGGCGATGCGCACGGGGCCCGATTACGCTATCGCATTCCACTCTTGAAGGAGAAGCTCAAGAATCCTCCAAGTTTTGAACCACCGTTTCCATTTGCCTGCTTTTGCATATTCATATATTATTGTCTCTGCCCGGCAGAGAGAGAGAGAGAGAAGCACAGAGCTATTACACGCTCGCTCAATAAAATGAACCAGACGTAACAGCACGACGAATTGGCAGAACTTTTAAGGCGATACAAGCAGCGCACATCGGATAGAATGAAGCGGTGGAGTCTGGAGAACGGTGAGGGACGAGGCTGTATTCCGCGCGGCGTCCGTTACAACACGCAGTGGAAGAAGCATTAGCATCGACCACATCAGATCCTGGAGCCGTGGGTTGAAAATAAGCATTAGTATACTACAATATGATGTTGTGAACGCTTGACTGCGCCTCACTAAGGCGTGAGCAAACGTCTGTGTCGATCCTGCATTTATCGCGTGCGATTCTAAAAAAAAAAAAAGAAGACACCAATACGATACAGCGCGCATTGCCCGCCATTGCACGTGTATCCCTATAAATACATTCAAGCAAAAAATACAGTGACGCACACACAGTACGCGTGTGTGTCGCTTGTTCCTTCCACGTCTGAGTAATTGCGCTCAACAATACACATAGGAAATGGAAAGCCAACAAGGCCGAAGGCAAATCCTATTGATGTTCTACCATCGTTGCTGTAAAGGCTTGAATTTGTAATACGACGAATCACGAATGAAAACGGACCAACGCGAAAAGAGGTAGTGGTCAATTGCAGTTTGCGCCCAACACAGTCGATAATCTGATAGCTACCGATACAAAAGAGGAAATTAAGCGTTGCTGCATTTGCGGCATCAAAAAGCGAAGTTCTGTAGTTCCCGCAAGCAAACGTTGCTGCTGAATGTACAGGCTGTACTTTTCTGAGGGAGACAATTCGGCTACCGGGGACGCCATATTTGTTTAGCGACAACCTTATAAAGCAAGCAGACAATGGAAACAGGCCATGTAGTAATATTCCCTGATCCCAATTAAGTTGGGGTAAGTTTGCGACACACCTATTTAATAACTACTAAAATACAAGGTTTCGAAAAACTCAGACTTCATTTTGTGAAGATTTGCAACGATAGCAAGGACAGCTAGAACACTGCTGTGCATTAGATGGTCCACTTGGTATTATGTCATTGTATGCTGTGCTCCGTCATTCTCATTAACAGTCGTGCATTGCACTGCGACACTTCTTGAAGCGTTGAACGAATATATTCATTTTTATTCTTTAGAATTATTAAACGTACCGCAAAAACACGGACACGGTAAAGGAGCAACATACACGCGCTGTGTATGTTTAAGCAGCGTGGAGTTGATGTTTAAGCAGTGTATGTTGCTCCAATACTGCGTCCGTGATTTTTGCGGCACGTTTAATGGTGGTGTATTAACAACTCGCCCAACAAGACGTCCTTCTGAGATTCCTTGAAGGCTGAGTGTCGTACAGTGGAAGATTGAGAATATATTGAACAAGCGGTATATGAGCTCAACATTCCGTTGTATTTAGAGAAAGAAAATGTACAAGGGACGAGCAGCTGCGCTGGAAATATCTTTCCCATGTCGGCCGCACATCTTAATGTAGAAGCGCCGAATGGCGGCCGTGACGACGATGGTAGGACCGTTAAACGTGGAAGTCGTAAACACTCCTTTACCAGTTGTAAAAACACTCAATTTACTGGCGGATTCGTGACCATTCTGGAAGACGTACTATTTTAACCATTCGGGGCGCGCCTCGAAAATTTTACACCGCTGCCACCACTTTCTACATAACCGCACCAAAATTGCCAAATTTCCTCTCACTCCTATTTCATATGACGTTTCTCAACGCTACAGAGAAAAAAAAAAACCGAAATAAAACGTAATACATTGGCGAGTCAAGCACAATGGAAAACCCTCGGGAATTGTGGCAGTTAAGATGGCGCCAATACCAAGCTGCATCTAAGCGTCCCCAAAAATGAATGAAAACCGGTATTAAAAGAAGCGCGATATTCGTAAGAAAAAAAAGAACGAACAAAAGGCAGAAAGAAACGCCAGGCCTGCGCGGAAAGCGCAGCACAGTCACCGAAAGCTGGAAGAGCGGCATTTCTAGAGGCCGTTAAACTTTCCTGTGGCTACTAATACGGTGCATTAGCCACGTACCCACTACGCAACAAAGCGTAATTTTTGGGAAGTTGGGAAGCACCCAGCACGACATTATTCGTTGTTCTGCGGAGAAGCGAGGTACCTATGTAAGCGATTATGTGCAGTTTTGACGCGGGGTTGATGACGATGAATAATTATGGTTGCGCCCTTCGTAATGGGTTGGAAGCTTTAAACGACCACTAGTTACGTAATGCTATTGTGTGACGCCCGGTCGTTATTTAACTGTCCCACCACGCTTTATAACACACTAAGACCAGAGAAACGTAGAGCGAGAGAGAGAGAGAATTGACTTTATTGAGACCCTGAGGAAATGGATCATGGGAGCCTTATGGGCTTCCTTGGCAACCAACAGAAGTGCACTTGCGAGGAAACCCACTACGCTATAAATCATTGTAATTTTGAGAAGTAGGGCAGTAGGCACTGTGCCATTTTTTCGTCATTCTACAGACAGCCGTGGTACCTGCTAAACGCGTGTAAGGCATTATGCGCACTTTGTTGATGCTGTGCGTGATGACGATGAAGAATTATGGAAGAGCTCTTGTAATGGGTTGGAAGCATTCAACAACCTACTCGTTGCGCAATTCGCATTGTGGACGCCTAGTTACAGAATTCGCGTGTGCGACGCTTGGTGCTTATTCTACTCTTTTACCACGCTATATTGCATATGCTAATGTGGTTCCTTCCCGCATGAAGCCTGTATAGGACCTTTTACGCGAAAGCTGTTATGAGATCATTTCTCCGGCGTTTTTGGCGCGTAGTTGTCCGCCGCCGCCGCCGCCGCCGCCGCCTGCCGCCGCCGCCGCCGCCGCCGCTGCCGCCGCCCGCCGCCGCCGCCGCTGCCGCCGCGCCTCCGCCGCTGCCGCCGCCGCCCGCCGCCGCCGCCGCTGCCGCGCCGCCGCCGCTGCCGCCGCCGCTGCCGCCGCCGCTTGCCGCCGCCGCCGCCTCGCCACCCGCCGCCGCCGCCGCCGCCGCCGCCGGTGTCCGTAACCAGTATCGCTCGAATAAGAAAAAAAACTAAATAAGAAAAATTCCAGGATGGAACGAGGTTCGAACCTGGGCCCTCTGCGTGGGAGCCCAGTATTCACCTCTGAGCCATGCCGGTGCTTGAAACTGCATTGCAAAAGGTCCTATACAGGCTTCATGTCGGGAAGGACCACATTAGCTATGCAATATAGCGTGGTAGAAGATTAAAATAAGCACCAAGCGCGCACAACGGAATTCGTAACCCAGGCGTCAAACAATTGCGAATTGCGCAACGCGTGGTTGTTGAATGCTTCCAACCCATTATAAAAGGGCTCTGCCATAATTCTTCATCGTCATCAGCGCAGAATCAACAAAGTCGCATAATCCTTACATGCGTTTAGCAGGTACCAACGCTCTCGTAGAATGGACGAAAAATGGCACAGTGCCTGCTGCCCTAGTTCTAAAAAATTACAATTATTATAGCGTAGTGGGTTCCTCGCAAGTGCACTTGTATTGGTTGCCAAGGATCATAAGCGCATGATCCATTACCTCGGGGTCTCAATAAAGTTCTTCGCCCCCCCCCCCCGTCTCTCTTCCACGTCACCGTAGACAGCATGGCGGGAGAGGGAACTAGCGACCGGGCGTCACCCAATGCAAATACATAACTGGTGGGCCGTTTAAAGATTCCAACCCATTACAAAGGGCTGAGCCATAATTCTTCATCGTCCTCAGTCGCACGTCAACAAAGTCACGTAATGCCTTACAGACGTGCAGTGGTGCCTCGCTTCTCCATAGATGACGAATAATGGCTTTGTGGGTGCTTCCCAACTTCACAAAAATTTTGATTTGTGGCGTAGTGGGTACTTTTAGTGTACTTGTATGTAGCCCCAAGAGAGCTTAACGGGCTCTAGAAACGCCGCTCTTCCAGCTTCGCTGTGACTGTGCTGCGGTTTCAGCGCAGGCCTGGCGTTTTTTTGCAAAGCATTTCAAGCCCCGGCGTGGCTCAGAGGTCCCGCCATACAATAATATTCAGTGCGTGCTCAGAGGTTGAATACTGGGCTCCACGCAGAGGGCCAGGTTCGAACCTCGTTCCATCCTGGAATTTTTTTTCTTACTTAGTTTTTTTTCTTATTTCGAGCGATACTGGTTACGGACACCGGCGGCGGCGGCGGCGGCGGACAACTACGGCACCAAAAACGGCCGGTGAAATGATCTCATAACAGCTTTCGCTGTAAAATGCAGGTTTAACAAGAGATCAGGGAAAAACGAGCCCCGATGTCAACGCGCCTAGAAACAATAAAGGTGCAAAGTTCGAACGCACGCGTGAATGCCTCGCCTGAGACGCTTTCCCAGTGTTTTTTCACTTTCTCAGATAAAGGGACGCGAAGGAGGAAGGAAACGATGTGGGAGGGGGGGGGGAGGGGGGGTCAATAAAAAAAAGGAATAAAAGGATTTAAACACGAGAAAAGATTCAAGGGAGAAACAATGTGCACTCCCCTCCTTCGCTCCACGAATTACGCCCTAAGGGAGTGTTGCGGCGGTATAGATGGAGAAAAAATGCAGTGGACGCTTTTCGCCACAGCAGCAACCGAATGCGTTCGCACATTTCTCGGGCTTTATTTTATTTTTGTGCGCGTATTTGTCTGTCTTTGGGTGGTTGTAAATACGCAGCAAGGCTTCCTGAGACATGGCACGAAGAGGAAGATGCACGACCGTGCCTTATAAAAGAGAAAAAAAAAACAAAATGAAAGAAGAAGAAGAAGAGAAAAGAGGAACAGGTGAGACTCGTTCCCGATAGTTGGGTCGCTTGTCGATTTCTCGCCGAAAATGTCGCGCACCTTTCAATTGTCCTACCACTTTGAAGGCAAAGAAAAGCATAAAACGTGTGACATTCTAGCGCACACGTGCGGAAAGAGAACGGTTCTGGTCAGCGTAAAAATAAAAAATAATGCTAATGTGCTGAAGGCGTTCTTATTTTTAATGCGTATACCGCGACTGAAAGAGACCAGCACGAAGCGACGAAAGGATAATTAAGAACGAGCTAAATATGAAAAACCACAATTCCGCGAAAGGCCAATTTCCCGGCAAACTTAGCGCGTTAATGGGTAGATCCGGGGCGCTAATGAAGAATATGGTTGTCACTTTGCCGTCATATGCGGCTAAGGTGAAGTTAATAAAATTACTCCAGGACGGACCTTGGTCTACAGGGTTATTTAATTTTTTTCTATTTGCCATTTTTGTCTCAGTGCATACGCAAGCGTTCTCGCCCTTTGGCTTGGATGATCCAACTTGTCTAGCAACAAGTTTTATTAGACTGGATAAAATGAACAATTAACAGTTAAAGGAGCCCCGCAACGGTGATGTAGTGGTTATGGCGCTCGACTGCTGACCCGTAGGTCGCGGGATCGAATCCCGGCCGCGGCGGCTGCATTTTTGACGGAGGCGATATTGTTTGAGGCCCGTGTGCTTAGATTTAGGTGCACGTTAAAGAACCCTAGGTGGTCGAAATTTCCGGAGCCCTCCACTACGGCGTCCCTCATGTTTATCTTTTTCTTTTTTCAAGTACAGAAGTGCATATGTTTCAGTGATAGAACGACCGATCTCTACGCCACATTCTCGCGGCCAGTGCTCGAACTCGTGCTGGCCTGAACGCGACCGTGTTTCCCCGTAAAGGTCCACTGCATGTGCGAGTACGCAGCCAGACTACGAGATGAATCTAAATCCTCGCGGGAGCATCGGTGCTGCACTGTAATTAGGCGCTTCGTTGTCTGGATTTCCGGTGCTCGCTCGTCCTCTTACTTCCCTACATGTTATCACGATGAGCTTTGTACTGTCGACACGAGACTGCCCGCACCGCTATTTGGCTCATCGGATAAGCTTCGAAAGACTTCACTTAGCACCGGAGCGACGGCAGACGAGGACAAAAACGTCAGCGCTGCCTTAGTGTTTCATTAAATGGGTGTCCTTAGGCCGCCGTATTGATAGAAGTATAAAATTCTGAAGAAGCCGCTATCGTCATTTTAAACACGGCGATTTTGAAACATAGCAACCTCCTCGTAAAAAATGTCGTAAGCTGCACACGTCGCACCCTCTTTGACTTCCTCGTTGGCCAAGATGATCAACATGCATCAAAGGTCGTGGTCTATCGGAAAGACTGTATAGTTGAGGGCTCATGTTTATTGTGTGCATTTCATTACATGACAAGATCATGGCGTGTTGAACGTGTCAAAGCTAACTACTAAGAATTAATCAGAAAGCATCAGAGAAAGAAATCAATACGAGATAAAGTACATACGCCGTCATTTCAGATGACCTGGCGTAAGTTCTTTTCTTGCGTTAATACACACCCAAAATTCACGAAAGAACAGCCCTCTTTTAGCCTGGGCTAAAAGCAGTATATTTCAGCTTTCCAATGTGCCTATCGCTATGCGATCCTTAACCTCAAGCTGTAATTCTAGTAGGAGAACTAAATGCGAGTGTCAGTGCCTTCAGATATAGTTCTGCTGATGATCGTACCATCGTGTATAGTGCTATCGTTATGGCTTCTATCTAATATATGTAATTGATTTAACTGCCCGGGCTCCTAAAGCTGTTTCCCATCGCTACAATTGTGGAAATGTATGTGGAGAAAGTTGAAGTCTCCTTAGACCACCCACCATTTTTATAACGCAGTAGATTGAAAGGAATGACCATTTAGAGACTTAGGGTGAGGGCTCTGTCGAAGACACGAATAACAGATAAAGTAAAATGTTGCTTGCGTGACGCAACAGCTTCAGTTTGGCTATAGGGGAGACCCACCGCGGTGTCTTCCTTCTAAAATGATAACGTTTCATTTCGTGATAACATTTCACTGTTTAAACGAGACATTCGACGGCAGTGCCATGCTCTGGCGTTCTCTCATCTTGAGTCCAGTCATCGGATACTTAGGCGATGAATTTCGCACCTTTGATTTCCCCATAGCCAGGGCCATCACGTCGTGCCTACATCGGAGGTAGTGAGCACCACGAATTTCTGCTTTCTCGGTTTCCCCACGTCAAGCTCGCCCTATAGCCCTCTGCTTATTATTTTATTCGTCATGTAGCATCGAAGATGTTGCACTACATGCCGCGAATGACCCGAGGAACGCCGAGCACACGGGGCCATCTGGAGGAAGGAAAACGTGACTTGAACGTGGAAATATTGGTATGCTGGCTTGCAGCATTCCTTCTAATAACGTTCCACGGGAACAGCGGTGGAAAAAAGCCCCACGGGGTCTCTTCCTTGCCAAATGCGCGACGCAAAGTCTCTAGCGATTCGATTGACATAAGAGTCTGCCGTTTTTCGCACATGAATTTATTCTTTTCGGTGGACAATGATATTATTTCTGGATGTCAAAGACACTAACGGAAAAGTATTCACTGACTCGGCAGAAGCTCTAAGTCAGACGTTCTTTATGTTTCTTTTATTTTATCTATTATTATTTTCTGGTATTCCAGGCGACGGCAGGGCATCGGAATTCATGACAGCGTTGGCTCCAGCAGTCAGCCAACAAGCCACTTCGAAATGCTTCACGTACCATTGTCTCAAGTTCTTGGGCATATCACACTGTAAGCCAGTGCACCGCAGTACCAAAGTATTACCTCTAACACTAATGTTTTTTTTTCTGCCGCTGTGACTCAGTGGTTATGGTGCTTGGCTGCTGGCTCGAAACGCGGATTGGATCCCAGCGACGGCGGTGGCATCTTGATGGAGACGAAATGCCAGAGGTTCGTGTACAGTGCGATGTCATCTTCACATTAAAGAGCCCAAGGTTGTCGAAATTATCCGAAGCCTTCCGCTACGGCATCTCTCATAGGTGGAGAGCGGGAGTTCTTTGTTGCAAACGCTACTGAGTCACATGCACCCTTTCGAAGCAGCAATAGAAATGTCAGCACCCATGGTTGGTTGTCTCAAAACCAGAAAGCAAGAGATGATATACACAGACAGACACAGAGACAGCAACGCGGTAGGCAAGTCTTTCTGTGCTATTTATGTTTAGAGCATTTTTACCAACTAGTCTGCATCAATGGAATAATGTAAAAAAACGCCAAATTAAAAAAACACGTTAATAGAAATAAAATGTGTCCAGAGTTCGGTGGAATTCGAGGCGCACTTATTAATGTGTCTACCGAAATTTTCCAAGTCGTAAAGGCTTCGAAAGCAATGACAAACACGCTCGTAGAGCAGTACAACTCTCGAATAATATAGGCGCCTCAATCACGCAGGGCAGATGAGGAGATCGCCTTCGCTCTTTGACTGAAGATGATGTCTTACTGTTCCACCCGTTGGTTCCGACCGCACAGGCAGAAAGGGTGTTCTTTTTTTTTTCCATTATAATTGATTTAATGTCATAATTACTACGCTACAGTTAAAAACAACAAAAATAATGAGTTCTATGCTTTCCTTGGATTTAATTGTCTATTGAATTGATTTGGCTCGAACAATTCCATTTCTTTTGTCTTGCAATATGGCTGACGTCTTCCTTTCCTCTAGGGAAAGGAACTTCGACTCCATCAACTATTCTCTTCCTTCCTCAATACGTACGTCTAGCCAACAGTGTCGCTTTCGCGTATACTTTGAACGACGCGTCCGTGCATTCCAAGCGCTACGCTAAACTGTGCTACCGCTGTCACTGCTGTCGGTTTATGAGTGGCACGACCTACGATTGACCCTAATGTTTCTCTTCCAAGCACTTCCGTTCTAGCACTTACTTTCGGTTTTCTGAACAATCAGAAAAAAAAAATGCTGGAGCAGTTGCGCACTAGTGGTGCAAAGATCGAGAAAAGAGCGAAGCTGGTGGCATCCCCCTTCTTTAGGTACGAAACACCTTATGGTCTCGGGTGGTCAGTATGTGATGTCGTGTCACGAAATCAAGTTTTCAATCTGTAGTAAAAAACAAGTGTACAATTAGTCAAAACTGGTTCAGAATAAACTAACATGATTTAAACTAATTCAAAGCAGAGGAACAATAAGGATTTAATTACATTATTTGACAGAAATGTGTTAAATTCTGCCTCAAAATTGGTTTCAAATGCCAAGTTTTCTCCTGTAAAGCGTACTTCGCAGCATGCGGTGCGTAACATGAAGACAGCTTACGGCAAGTCGGCTTCTAATTTAAATGATTATAAGCGGTTAAACGCAAGAGAGGTGCGCCACTGCCTCAGCAAGAGCACCATTGATCCTCCCACCGGCGCGTTTCTGGTGCCCAATCAGCGCCCGCCGTATGGCGAGAGAGAGCGAACGGCGTGCGCTGGCTCTGGAAGCGCTCTTTCGGCGATGGACGCTGAGCCGTAAGCTCGCACGGAGCGAGAACGCGCGCTCGCCCGCGAGAGAACGCCGACGCAGGCACCGTCGCTAGCGAGTTTCTCGACTGAATCCAACCGATGAGCGAAGATCCTTAGAAATGGGGCGCAAACGACTATGCGCCTCATCTCGCTGCTGGCTTTCATCAAGGCGGTAGGGTGGGGAGAGCGTCTGCTGCGCTCGGTCGCGGGAACGACTGAGCGAGTGAGTGCGGCGTGGGCAGCGCAGTGAGAGCAGGAGGTTTAAAAAAAATCACAGCATATCCACGGAGTGAATGATGATGAGTGGGCGAAGCTGCGAAGGTTCATCGGTAAACCGTGAATCTTCCGTGAATTCTGCCCAGTACATCATCACCGACGTGAGATCGGGTGCGTTTATACTAAACGTTCGATGAGTTATGACGACTTGCAGCTCACTTTAATTTTACATGTACGCTGTGAATTTTCATTGTTTAGAAAACCATTGCTTTAGAAAACATCTGGCGTCTTTCGTTAAGCAGCTGGCGTCTTTCGTTTTGCTTTAGAAACATCTGGCGTTCTTTCGTTTTGCTTTCACAAAACATCTGGCGTCTTTCGTTGGTTATTTCATCAATCAACGGCGTTTTGAACAAAATTTTTATTGTTTAATCACGCACAGGAGAAATCTCACCAGGCACTACCTTGGAGGTAAACAATGGCTGCTAATGGGAATGAGAGACAGAAGAAGTCGGCTTTTAGCTAACACTTACACTTCTACTTCTACTAACGTTTCCTACTGGAACATGCCAATGGCTGCTAATGGGGAATGAGAGACAGAAAAATTCGGCTTTTAGTTAACGCGCACGCTGCGAATTTTTTATTGTTCAACAACGCACAGGAAAAGTCTCCCACCGGCACCACCTTGGAGGTCAAAGCGTAAGACTAGTTACGCACTACGACTACTACGACTACGACTACGAAGGACGAACGGGTGCCGCCTTAAGGAGCTTCGCCCCTAAAATTCTGGAGTGGAAGCTCTCGCAACGCCTTGCCAGCAAAAGTGAAGCCGGCTTTTGCCACCAAAGAGCTCGGAAACGTGCTTTTCTGGTGATGCCTACTTCGAGATCAAATGGCTTTTATCTGTTAGTCTAAGTACTAGGTTCATTATAAAGTAAAAGATCGTTGTTGCCGACGAAAGTAACCCATCGAGGGGAGCATTGGCGATTGATCTCCAATAAAATTTGCCGTGACTTTGAGGCTTACAATCGAAAACTAGTAGCACAAAGACACACTTGGAGCTGTATCTGACCCGTAAAAGTTGCCATATTGAACTCGTCTGGCGTGCGAGGAAAACGCTCGCTTTCCTTCGCCAAACGCCGACGGTTTATCATGCCCTACTAAGATGCGGGCGCAGCCGCCATATTGTGGTGGGCACGGCTTCACTCTTGTGCAATAATCGCCACTCCAGCAATTTTTCTTTAACCTCCTTGAGTGAGAGCGAGACAGGTGGTAGAGGGGTGCGAGCGGTGATGCGGTGGGAAGCTTCGACGGCGGCGACGGAACGCCGCGCGCAGCGTTTTATATCTTTTTGCGCTGGCCCCGGGTGGGGAGAACGTCTGCTACTACCTTCGACAATGCGCCCGTAGTGCGCTAGAATGATGCTTGTCATTTAACAATGCACGATAAAGGCGAAAAAGTGAAGCGACCGTTATAACCAGTTGTGAACAGGGCTCATTTCTTTTAACCTCGAATTTCTGTTGTGCTAGAACCAAATCGCTCAAGGTTTAAACATTTCCTCTTAAATCACCGGCCACACCAACCCAAAGCGATGCTTAAGAGAAGGGAGCTTCAACGGCGACGGCGGGGCGCAGGCCTAAGGAGCTTCACTCTTAAAAACCGACTGCTCGCGCTTCAAAACCATTCACCGGTCCTCCCGTATATAGACCCTTTCGCTGTTTAAAACAAAGCTGCTGGACGACTTCCGGTTTGTGCGCCGGAGTAGCTGAGTAGCGTTGTCGAGGAACAAAAGCCTTAGCGAGTAACCGGCACATTTTCAACACTTTTCTCCCTGTGTCTGGCCAAATATTTTATAAAATATTTACTGAGCTGCAAAACAACATTATAAGAGTAGTCCTTCACTTTCAGCGCTTCTTTACTGAAAGCGGAAAAAAGAGGTCTTCCTTACTCTGGCACAACTTCAAAAACATGCTTTCTGCTTCGGTGTTAGAGAGTGATAATGAAGTGACCGGAAGTTTCTTGGGTGCAACACCTGCTGCTGCTATCGCAATCTTGAAACCGACCGAAAGGCGAATAGGCACTGAATCTTGACTGCAATATAGTGTCGGTGGGAGATTTCGCTTGTGCATAGTTGAACAATAAAGATTGGCAGCGTGCACGTTAACTAAAAGCCAACTGCGGGTCTCTGTGTCTAATACTTCTCCTGTCTCTCATTGCTCATCAGCTGTGATTCTGCTGGGGAAAACGTCGACGCACACTGCATGCTTCACACCTCCACAGGTTTCACGTTAGTGGAGCTGAAGTACCCTTCCTACATGTTTCACCCTCCCCATTTTTTCTTCAATTGTTCATAGCTCCAAGCAAACATAGCCCATGCACAGTATAGTATAGCTCGGGTGGGAAAGGAAAGTGAGAGTGAGGACGAGTGATGTGAGGGTGAGAAGGATGTAAAAGAAGGGGAGAGGGTAAAGCAGGGTATAACCTGGTATGTATAGTTCAGCAAGGGAATAGGAAAGGAAAGTGAGGGTCAGAAGTACTGATGCAAGTGTGAGGAAGAGGGTGGGAAAGGGAAAAAGAGGAGTGAGAGGGTAAACCATAGCATAGCCATGTAGGTATAGCATCGTAAGGGGTGGGAAAGAGGAGTGAGGTTGAGGTGGAGTGATTTCAGGGTTAGGAGGAAGGAAAGCAGGAGAGAGGGCAATAGAGAATAGGTAAAGAAAGAAAGACGAAAGAAAGAAGAAAATCATATAGAAAGAAATAAAGCAGGGAAAGATGACAGAAAGAAGAAGCTGAAACAAACTCAATCTGCGTTCGCCAGGCGCTCTTGGTTGCCAGCTCCGCTCTTTGCTCAGATTCACAGGCGTGTACACCCTTAATTTTTTTTTGCACAGGCCTTCACGTACCAATGCCTTGCTGTCTCATGACACCTTCCAGCAATCCTTGAATGCTTCTCGTTCTGTGGCACTTCCCGGAATTGATCAACTTCAACCCCATTCCTCCTAGAAATGTGGACGATACAGCAGGTGCCTGCCCTAATGTATAGACTCTGCGACAGCGTTTTTTCTGTCTAGATCGCAGCGTACAGCATGCTGAGATATCAAAAAGAAGCATCCGCATTGTAGGCCTGAGAAAATGAGCACGCCACTTTGTGTTTTTCTTTAAAGGAACTTGATGATTTTCAATAAGTTATTCAAACCTGCACCGTGAGCCTCGTGAGCATGAATATTGATATGCATTAACGTTGGTACCGGTATGCTGCTTAACAATTCATCCCGTTGCGCGCTGCATAGAATAAAAATAAGACAAACTGATTTCCCACCAAACGCTTAGCTTAACACCTGGGTTATATTATGTGCATTTGGTCCGCGTTTCTTAAAGTATGAGAACAATGGACACCCGTGTTGAAGATATCCTTGAAGAGTAAAATACTTCAAAGAATCGTTATATTCTTTCAAAGGACTACACGCAGAAAGACACCCGCACTAAATTCACAGACTAAGACTAATACCCGACGTGACAAAGTACCTCTGTTTTTATAGCCACAGTTATAGTAGTTGTAGTAAGCAACCAAAAAAGAAGGGATGGAGAAAAGACTAATCGATAGCGAGGGCCACTCCGGGAACATATATGCATTTTTTCCCGGTTAAATAGAATATTATTGTTTCGCTGGGTCCAAGTATGTCCGATAAGTCATCGCCTCGAACAAAAAACACGGGCACGCCATAAAAACGTCCATTACGGTGCGTATTTATCCAGTGCACATCGGCAGAGGACCAGAATGCACTGCGAATGCATTACAGAATAAGTTTACGGTCCACTATCTAACTTCACTTAATGTCACTTCCAATAACGCTTGTATGACAAATGAGTTTTCAAGGTTTTCTGCTCAATTTATTCGATTATTTATTGCCCCAAAATACTGTATGATTTCACCCTTCTCCCACATATACTACGTGTTGGTCCAACACGGCCTCTGTTTAAGTAGAAATGAAGCTCACAGCGCGATTGATTTACTGGTTTATTTGCGAGTAATCGGATATGACATTTCTTCCGCAAACGTATCGAAAAAAAAAAGATGCACGAGAATTGCCGGCGTAGAAATTATTATTAATAACAGCAAAGCTCTTTAAAGAATCGTTCCTTGTCCGGCGAACGAAAAAGGCTATCCTCATCATAAACGAGTATGTGCACTGAAATTGGCTAAGTTGAACTCCACAACACTGGTCCACTAAAAATGGAGAATGCAACAGTTAGCCCAACAATGGCTGCGAAGCCACGGCGTCGAGCCGAAGACCCCGATACGTACGACGAGAGAATACTAGGAAACGGGAAAGGCTACGCGGCTGCCAGAATACCCCTGAGTGATGGAAGGCCTACGCTAACCACGACGTGCCCGTAGATCTATGAGAGATGCGAATGCTTGGTTTCAGCGCGGGGTTCTGTCTCTGCAGTTTGGACATCCGTGTCGCGTCTGTAACTGTCTGTTGTTTAAGTCGAAGCTATCTGCGCTGAGAATCAACGTAGAAACAACCTAGCATCATCTAGCTAAAGCCAAGTAACGACCTAGAAGCAACCTAGAAACAACCTGGATTACCTGGCTAAGGCCCAGAAATAACCTTGAAGCAACCAGATTAGTCACACAATCGTACCGTTTTCGCTTTTTCAAGCCTCGCGCGGTTTTACTGAAGGCTTCGCCCATTCTTCTTCCTCTTCTCTTCTTCTTATTATTATAATTATTGTTATTATTATTTTGATATGCATACACAAAGACACCGAGAAAAGAGAAGAGAGCAGGCTAACAACTGCCACCTAGAGGGGCACAACGCCTGCCGCTTTTTAGGGAGCAGGGTAGAGATTGAGGACACGATAATAGGAGGAGAGAAAGAGGAAAGAAAATAGGAAGGTAGGTAGCGAAAGTAGGAGGTATAGAAAGAACACATGGACGTAAAACAAAATGCTACGCAGCGGCTAGCCCAACGACGTGTTTTACTGAAAAAGTTTTCGAATGATTAAACCAGTGGTTCTCAAATGGGGGTCCGCGAAGCCATATTCCGAGGCCCGCAAAACTATCCTCGAAAAAAAAAAAAACATAAAAACGCGTATTTTGGTGGCTCGCTATGTGACATGACAACGGCCCTTTCTGATTTTGGTATGCATCACTGCATAACAAATTTGCATTGCAGCGGAGCTGACTTTTATTTCCCTTCTCCATGAGATGGCTATATAAAGCTTTTGTTGCAGTTTTCTATGACACATGCACGCAACTGCCTTTTCCAGGCTTGCATATTATTTGACAAGAAAGCACAGCTAGAAACAGGTCGAATGTGGATGAAGATCGCGCCACTTATTGACAAGCTGTTGAGATTGAATTTGCGTGGAACTTTAGTTTTAGCATTCTTTGCCAGGGAGAAATAAAAAGCACGCATTTCACGCTGCATGTTGTGATCATTATGACCACTCCTCCCCTTTTCTCTCACCACAAGGGGTCCCTCATTACTTCCACCAGTCCGTAGGGGTCCCCGAAACATCCATGGCCGAGAACCACTGGATTTAGCGATGATGGTATAATGTAGACGATCTAAGTTGAGAGATGTGGAGGGGATGTTGGTAGCATTCACTTCGTGCTTTACATTACCTCATACCTATATAAAGTAACACGGTACCTGTATAACAGCTACTTCAAAAACGCTTAGAATTACAAAAAACAAAAAGCTATGAATTGCGGTGATCAAAAAATGTTTTAGAAATCGAGCACTCTAGTGAATGCACAGCAACACGTCAACATAAAAATACGGTGTTATGCAATTCGCAGATATTCTAAACTAGGCATAACACTCTGAAAGTCAGTAACTCAAGCCTAGAAAACGGTGGTCAAACGCTGTGAGTGATGTCACTCATATACAAAAAGTTAAGCACATTCACCGCTTGCTGCTATTTAACAGAAGTCACCAAGAAAACCACCATGGAAAGTTAAGCAGGGGCTGCAGAGCCCAGAGGCAAGGTTACTCGCGGTGAAAGAGTCCTTGACTGCTGCAACAGATCGCACGTCAAACTTTCAAAAGGTCTGCAGTTCGCTTTCCAATCGCAAAAGCATTCAAAGATTTGCGAACTTAAAAAAAAAGATGCACTTTACCACTTGAACACGCACAGTCAGTTTGTGCATGAATGCATGAGCGAACGTCCTTTCAACGCGGAAGCGAATCATTGCCACATGTCGGGAGCAGAAAGGTGAATGCAGTCATTACTGCTTATTCTTGGAGGGTGCCACGCGTGTTGCCGCTTCCGTGAATGCAATCGACATCAGTTTCTCGTTGAAATAACTGAGTTTAAGTAACGATACGTATAAAAACATATGTATGCTGGGATGGATGGTGAAACGTTACTTGATGTAAGGAAAATTGTTTATTTTTTATTTTTTTTGCTCATGTTGAAGAAACTGAAGTGCTCTCTGCTTGCCGATGTATTCATTTTTCGCTTAACGATTTGCACGTTAACAAAGAGCTTTGTTTTTTCCGAATTACCATAAGTCCTTATTGTTGGTAACGTTTCTTTGAAACCAGGAGCACAGGAAAAGGAAACCTTTAAACATCGTTTTATAATTTTGACGAAGGTATTGTAATGAGTATAGCACGATATTTCCTGAGACGTGCGTGATTTGAACTTGCAATCGTCGACATTGCAACAAATGAGCTTTGGCACAAACAAAATGTACTAACGATAAACAAGATGCAGCCTTCAGAGATCGCGTCACATATCTTCGAATTTCGTGACGCCATCAGTGACTTCACATTATGATATCATCACGTGACGTCATCAGTTGACATCGTCAGTTGTTCAAAGATGGGCATATACCAGAGGAGCTGCACACTAAGGGGCGGTGTAGAAAGCTTCAAGAAGGAGGGGGCGGGCATGCGTTGAAAGGCCAAGGTAATTCAATGCGTGTCTTTCACACTGCGGCTCATTGTGTTCTGCAGAAGGTCTGGTCCCCAATTGCATAACTCAGTGCATTACCAAGTGTCAAGTAGACTGTCCTCTTCAAGTGTTACAGAGAAGATAGCATGTTGCCGAACATTTTTTGCTGTGATGTTTAGTTGCGTGCAGTATTCAGAGTAGCCAGAATCAAGAACGCAGCTATAAAAAGGGGTTGTCCTTAGATTTACTGCATACTAAAGTTACGACGACTAAGAGCGTGTGGGCCCATGGATGACTGAACAGGTAATGTCTTTACACACACACACACACACACACACACACACACACACACACACACACACACACACACACATATTATATAATATATATATATATATATATATAATATATATAGATATATTATATATTATATACATATATATATATATATATATATATATACCGGGTGTTCACATTAAGCTTGATGGTTTTCTTACAATTCAACACTGGGAGGCACGTGAAAACCACTTTTGCAGACAAGTTATGTATCCAGGGGGACACAGCCACCCAATTAACTAAGATTGAATAGAACTTTTTAATGATGCAGAAAGCGGCATGTTTGTAGAAAAGTTGGAGGCAGTCGCGTTTCTACGCAGTTCCACTTGGAAGAATTCTTCTAGCACGTCTGTGCCCCAAGATATCCTGCTGCAAAGTTTAATCAACACCCCGTTACTTAGACCAATAGCATAGCTTGAGATCAGTGACCGCCACACAGCAGTTCCTCGGTCTGTGACCTAATGCTACATCTTGTACGACCCTGGTGCTCTTTTCTTCCACAGTGCCGGAAGCCTACATTCGCTCAGGTTTATCGACAAGTCGCAGACATTCCTTGCGCCCCTGACTTGCTTCCTACAGCGCCGTGTTTGCTCGTCTTCTTTGCTTCAGTCCACTTTAATCATCTCTTATCGCTTCCCGCCTTCTTACTACTGGTTCATAGAATGTCCGTCACCTCTTGTTCTCCCATTCTTCTCGTATTTTCCTTAGCGATCTGATGTAATGCGAGTGAAAAAAAAAGCAAGGTAAACAAGCGCCAGAGGAAACACTATGGAAGTGAGTTATCTCTGGCCAAAACACTGCGTTTGTAGCAGCGGTGTGTATGGAGCAGTCACAGGGGAAGGCAAGCTTATTCGTGTAGCCTGCGGCAATGCCTATAGTACAGCGATGACGACGGTCGCACAGGAGCACTTTTCTTAAAGCACTTATCGCAAATCCTTCGCCCATGGGACGCCCTTTGACGTCTTTAACTACTGTGAGAAGAGGTTGGGAAGCTTACTCTGAGACCGCTTAGACGCAGTCAGAATCAGAACGGCCCGAGAGTATGAGTTCAAGTCAGGTCAGATGAGTGGAATTCTGGCTTGTAGGAACCTGAGCAGGTCACACTAAGCCGCGTTGTTTCAGTGTGAGCATCACTTAGTCACCTGAGCACAATCATGCAAAGATTGAGTCTTAGTGAGGCCGGCTGAGCGCTATTTCGGTGTCTGGACGCCAAGGAGCTAATCTGAGTGGGACTCCTAATTGCAATTGTAATCGACACAAGAAAAGAAGAAATTGTAACAGAAACGACGTTCGAACGCTAAAGGGTGTCTCACTTGAGTGCCGTTAGGGAGCAGGTTCGAATGGTAGAGAAACGTTTAGAATGTGTCGCATGTTGCGCTTATGTGTACGGCACTCTAGGCGGCTATTCGACAGTATCACAACGGTTTTAACATCCGTATTCAATTCAGTTCGCGAATGCAGTGAGAATATAGCTGAAAACACATGCCATGATTTCGTTAACATCTGCTTCACTTTTCCATTCGATTCAAAAGGCTCACAGTCAGTTTCAAAGCAGTTTTTTTATTATAAGTGAGGATAGCAGTAGCGGTTATAATTATAACACCGGCGGCAGGTATATACAAGGCTCTGCACAGCTTGCAAACTGCTTCGAAATTTGAGCACTTATTTGCGCAGGAGTAGATATTTGATTACTTAAACTCTTGGGGTGTTAAACACGCCCAAGATGCATTCACGTGCTTAGCACGTTGTAATAAACCATTTTTTTTACGCTTCTCGAGGCGTGAGGGGAGAAACAACTCGCGAAGCGGAAGCGCTGCACAAACAAAGTAAATTGCTGGCATTCAAATCCATCATTGTTCCCCGTCTAGAGTAGAGGAATCGTTGATGAATGCGATTTTACGCGAGAACGCTCAGTTGATTGGGATTTTCCTCGACGCTAAAATACCGCGCGGGATGCGCAGCTACGCCGACTGCGTCGCACTTAAAGTAGGTACAGAAGGAAGCGTTTCGCGCCTATATAAATACATTGAAATAAATTTTCAGATTATTGACTCGTATTTCCTTGAAAAACTCGATTGTTCGTTGCTATCTCTTTTATTACCTTGCGTACGACATCAGAAGTTTGTGGAGTGGAAAGCTTCTCTAAGTATATTGCCGTGTGCTCGATCAATACAACACAAGCAAACAAGATTTTCTGCTTCACCTAGCGCGTTACTGAGTGACTTAAGATATAGCGCTTGTGAGCTTAAGACAGAGTGGTTGTTTATTTATGACTTGACTGGAATTGAGTACGTCGGGACGTTCATATCGTGCATGTGATGTTTTTTTTACTCTTTCATGGATAACTTTTTTTAAATACAAGAACATGCAGCTGCCACCGCTTAAAGGTGCGATCATCTGATAAACATCTATTTCTTTTTGGCGTAACAGATTTCAAGGAACGAAGCGCATAGTTACTTATTTTAGTCTTAAAAATATGCGGCTAATTATACTATGCAAGAACACGTTACTAACTTACACAAACTTCAATAGCTACAGTTCTAAGTGTCCCAGCACCGCATATGTGTTGAGAACAAACACGCTCTGTCACTTAAAATTTTTTCTCATAATAACTGTATCAGATTTCGATGAATAAAGAGTGTCACCGGAGCCAGTATTTCGATAAGAGGATTTTCTTCGTCAGGGCCCCGAATAAGCCAATTCATTCTGCCGAGACGTTGCCATCGCTCCAGCGATATTTTCTGCTCAACGATTTCTTACTTCTTAAAGCCCTCAATATTTCCCTTAAGGCTTTGTCGAGTTGTAATCGTATCAAAGGCTGACAAGTTTCGATTCGCATAATGACTACGTTCCATGAACGAGGCACAATAGACTAGCATTATATTCTTTCTTCGGGCAAGTAATGTATCCTTTAGTACTCGCACGTCTGTGTCAGATGGCGGTGTAGATAGACGTTGGACACAAACCCTTGCGAAGCGGCTTAGGCTGCTTGCACAGAGCAAAAGCAATGCATGTTTTCCCCAAAACCACAGCGCGACGTGCTTTCGTTTTAGGTCGAGGCCGAGTGAGAAGGCGAGGCGTGGCTTTTGCAAGACGATTTTGACCATGTCTTTCATATCACGAGGAAGCCTGTTGATAAACACGTACAATCGTTCAAGGCGGACAGTAAAAAAAAAAGCAAGAACAAATAAAAGCTCTGCTCCCACTTGATGTGATGGACACATTCTGAGCAATACATATACGTCGGAGATGTGCACGGCGTGGGTGGGTGGGCGAGTGTCAGCTTTTGTGCGTGTGTGTGTTTCGGTTCGTTTCGTGGCCGGTATCTCTCGGGCGCCTTCTGACATTTGAGGCGCACATCGTGTTTAGCTCACCAAGAAACGTGGCCCAGACATTGCGGCGGATTCATGTGGCGTCGTAGAGAGAGAACAGTATCTTTATTATTTTAATAGTATCGAGTGCAATTTTCTGTATGAATTCCGCTGTCTGCTGCTAAAGGAAGATAACTAGTTCAGGTTACTCACCTATTCATGTTATACGTATTAGGAAAACTATGATATTTCATTAAGTTATAAATACCACGCAATATTCATGCCCTGGCAGAACATCCTCTTATCAAAGACCGGGACTACTGGGGGACCGCAATGCGCTTTCATCACCAGCAAACTTCTTAGGAAATTTATCACCTTGAGTGAACCTAAACGTCGCTCCTTGGAATTTGACTGTAGTTTTCCCTAGCTCAAGGATAATACGAAATAAATAAAAATTACCAGTGGATGTCCCTGAAGCTAAATTTGTAACGCTACTACGTATCACTGGATTGTGGGATCCTAACAGTTCGACACTAACTGCCAGACTTTTAGGAAAGGGTTGCTCCATCTCTACCTTTTACGTAAAAAAAAAACGATGAAAGTAAATGCTATAATTTATTGCACGAGACCTTATGTACTACGGCATAATAATCTGTTTTTGCAGACTGTAAGATAATAATAATAATAATAATAATAATAATAATAATAATAATATAATATAATAATAATAATAATAATAATAATAATAATAATATAAGATATCAATCAAGCAATCATCAATCAATGATTTATTTAACGTGCCCAGGAACAACCGTGAGGTCTTTGTGCAGGTGCACGCAAAAAAACACAATAAAAATGAACAATACAATACAGACAGTCTCCAGAAATAAAAGAGCAAAAACACGTAGACGAAGAGAAATGAACACAAAAGGGGAGGAGTAAAAGTAAGACAACACGAGAAATATTGACGGGGCATAAAAATTAGATTGCATATACACAACTATGTGGAAAGACTGAGAGGGAAGACTTTGTACATTGTGCCGCACTATGTCAAACAGTGCAAAGCTCGGATAAAACAATGATTGTGGGCGATGAAAAACGTCAAGATCAGAAAATTAACATTATAGAGACTTGTATTCTGTGAACGGTAGAGTGTTGGAAGAAGCAGGCGGGTACATGAACGGTCTGTTCTCTCTGGTTAACTTACGCGGATTCGAAATTTACACAATTGATAAGTACAGGGCAGCATATGATACCGTGGACTAGCTTGTAAAGAAATAAGAGATCAGAGCGATTTCGTCGGCAGTGAAGTGATGGCAGTGATAATAATTCAGCAGTACTTGAACGAGATCCAGAGTCATTTTTAGCAAAGCGATGGTTATATATGCTGAGGAATGTTTTCTGGACTCGTTCAATGGTGTTACCGCTGGATTGAGCAATGCCATTCCATATCACGGACACATACTCAAGTTGTGGAAGACATATTGCTGTGTACAATTTGTGGAGGGCCATGGGAGACCTGAATTCTCGAGATATTCTACAAACACATCCGAGAGAACGAAGGCCCCGCACAGCAGCACGCTTAACGTGAGCAGAAAAGTTTAACGCGCTGTCAACAACAACACCAAGATCACTGATCTCATAAACCTTGCATAAGGACACAGAATTGACAGAGTATGAAATGATACGCTAGATGTTTTGCGAGTGATAGACATGAATTTTGTCTTAGAGATATTCAGAGAAAGGTTATTACCGTTGCACCATACGGAAAAAGAACGCAAGTCTGACTGCAGCAAGCGACAGTCGTTAACTGAATGAATTTCCTTAAAAATCTTGATGTCATCGGCATACAAGAGGAAAGAAGAATTACGAATGGCAAAAGAAACATCATTAACGTAAATTAAAATAGGAGTGGGCCTAATACCGACCCTTGAGGGACCCCACTAGTCACTTTATACAAAGAAGACGTTTGGCCATTTACGGCTACATAACAATATCTATTGAGCAGATAGCTCTGCAAGAGATTCACAACTGACAAGTCAACATCAAAGTGCACAAGTTTAACCATAATCAGTGTGTGGCTGACTACGTCAAAAGCCTTGCTCAGGTCACAGTAGATTACGTCAACCTGTCCTCTCTGAGAAATAGGTGTGGAGATCTGCGTCATGAAACTAGCAAGATTGTGGTAGTTGAGCGGCCAGCGAGAAAACCATGTTGATTAGGAATCAATGAGTTTTTCACACTAAAAGACAATATGTCGTGAAGAGCCAGCTCGAAGATCTTTGATGTGGCACATAGTAGAGAAATCGGGCGATAATTAGAAGCATCTGTTTTAGAGCCCGACTTAAATACTGGAAAAACACGAGCAGTTTTAACATGCTTGGAAATGTGGAAGTGCCCAGGCAGTTATTAAATATTGTAGTTAGTACTGGGACAAATATACTACCATAAGCTTTTAGTATGGCGGAGGGGATGCCATCTGGCCCACATGATAAGGATGGTTTTAAGCGCTTAATGCATTCGCAGATAAGATTTTCATCCAGCGACAAAGCACTGGATGAGCTAACCGCCTTGGGCTGTTGTCTGATATGAGTGCTAGAGTCTGAGGCCTTATAAACGGATGAGAAATGCGTGGCAAAACAGTCAGCGACGGCATGCACTTCTACCCCATTTGAGTCCAGTAGTCTGAAGGACTCTCCGCTTTTGCTGGACCGTTTACGTACATACTTCCAAAACTCAGCCGGCCTGTCAGAGGCGCTTTTTCTAAGAATTCAATATACGAACTATGATCCCGATTATATAGGCGTTTAGAGAGAGTTCGAAGGAAGCTGAACTCTTCCTTCCACTCGCTGGATGGAGAACATTTAGATTTCCTGTGTGCGTGATCTTTATGCTTCAGTGCACAGGATAAGTTCAGATGAGAACCAGTGGGGATATTTACGTTGTTTAGGTGTATATTGGGGAATAAAATTACGCATGCTGCTCAGTACAAGCTCCGTAAACCGATCAACCTGCTCATCAACATTTGGTTTGTCAGTAACCTGTGACCACTCAACGGTAGACAAGTGATGATAGAGGCCCGTGTAATCACCTCGCTTGAAGGCAAATCTCGGAGATTTGTTTACGTAACTGCTGAAGTTCGTTGTTTCGGCTGATGCGGATAATCTTACGTTAAGTGGTGGGTGGAATTTGTCCGGGCGTACAAGAGAGATGTCGGAGCGGGAAACTTCAACGGGTTGATCGTTTGACACACACAGGTCTAAGACGTTGCCACTGGAATTGACGACTGAGTTATGTTGCAGTAAGGAATTAAACGCCAGAAAGTCCAAGAGCAGGCTGCACTTTTCTCTATGAAATGATTGTAATGAGAAAAATTAAGCGTGCTCCAGTCAATACCAGGTGCATTGAAATCCCCAAGAACAATAATTCTGTGCTCACTATGAGAAGATACCACAAGTTCAATGGAAGACATGACATCATGAAACGAGGCAGGGGACATGCTGGGCGGTAAATAGAAACATCCAATCAACAATTTTTCACTGCGCTCAAGGTTGGTTTCTAGCCAAATGGATTCTTCGATAATTTCTAGGTCTTTCCGTCTAACGGATTTCAGTGAATTGTCAATGGCAATCAGCACGCCACCGCCTTTCTGCTTGGTTCACTGAAATCTCGGTCACTGCGGAAGGTGGTGTAGGTCGGGGAAAAAAGTCAGATGAGGGAATTTCAGCGCCTAGCCAGGTTTCAGAAATAGCAATAATAGGAAAAGAAGACGAAAGAACATTAGAGAAAAACTATCGTGTCTTGGTACGTAGACCATGAGCATTTTGGTAGAATATGTCTACGTTACACGGCACTTTCGAGTCCTGTCACTTGCTCAGAGGGATGAAGTATGTCATCGCGCAGCTCCCCACGAAATGGCTTGAAGAGGCATCCGAGGGGCCACATCGAAGGGTCATTCAGGCGTTGTAGTGTTTCCTTGTCGAGTTCGATGTAGAACGAAGAATAGGACTGAAATTTGGTTTGAAGTCGCCGCAGGAGATGGGAGAGAGATCGAATGAAGCATATTGTTTTTTGATGTCAGCAACAGTGGTGTCCGGGCTCAGCTTCGTAACAAAAATGGCCTTGGGCCGTTGTGGCCGTTGTGGCCGTTTGAGCTACAGATATATTCGATGTTGTCATAGCTCCAAAAGAGGCGGGTTTCTTCTTTCTTTCCCCCTGAGTCACCGCTGCATAAGAGGCTGTCGCAGGCATCACACTGCCACGCTCGGACGTGTCTACGTCAGCTGGCGGCGAATTCGAAGATGAAGAGTTTTGGAGAGAGGTGGTTCAGAACAGGCAGCTTGCTCGGAAGTCACTGATCGCTCAACGATCACATGCGCTGGGGGGATCACAGGTGCCTTCACTGCCACTCCGGCCGTGCGGGCGCGTCAGCTCCTCACGCAGGAAGCGGACCTCTACACGAAGGGAGGCGACCACGCGGGCTTGTTGTTCAACACCGCGGGAGTGATCCTTACGGAGGCGCTCGATGTCTTCGCGTAGTTGGGATACCTCGTCGCTGAGGAACGAGATTCCCTCCAAAGCGTCGAGGAGAAGGCGGCGCAGCCCGGAGAGATCGCCATCCGGAGGGGTGCACGTGGAGACGGAACCGGTTGAGAGCTGCAATGCTCATCGATGCACGCCGCCGAGTTGTCTTCGCTAGGCTTACCAGCAGCACGGCTCAGATCACATAAATTGCAGCAAAACGAGCGCGATCCAGACTTCAGGATTGCAGCTCTTCATCAGGCCAGGTTACACACTTCGCATGAACACGTTTAGAGCAATTTTCCACAGCGGAAAAACTGTTGCTTACCGAAAAACGGGCAGGAGCATAGCAAGCATAATATAAAATAATATAATAATAATCAATCAATCAATCATTCATTTAACGGGCCAGGAACAACCGTAAGGTCTTTGTGCTGGCGCACGCAAAAAAAAAAACTATAAAAATAAACAATACAATACAGACAGTTTTGAGAATATAAAGAGCAAAACACGTAGACAAAGAGAAATGAACACAAAAGGGGAGGAGTAAAATAAGACAACACGAGAAATGTTGACGGGGAATAAAAAATTAGATTGCATATATACAACTATGTGGAAAGACTGAAAGGGAAGACTTTGTACATTGTGCCACACTATGTCAAAACAGTGCAAAGCTCGGATAAAAACAATGATTGTGGGCTATGAAGAACGTCCAAGATCAAGAAATTAAAATTATAGAGACTTTGTATTCTGTGAACCGTAGAGTGTGGGAAGAAGCAGGCGGGTACATTAAACGGTCTGTTCTCTCTGGTACCTTACGCGGAATTCGAAATTAACACAATTGAGAAGTACAGGGCAGGATATGATACCGTGGACTAGCTTGTAAAGAAATAAGAGATCACAGCGATTTCGTCGGCAGTGAAGGGATGGCAGTGATAATAATTCAGCAGTACTTGAACGAGATCCGAGTCATTTTTAGCAAAGCGATGGTTATATATGCTGAGAAATTTTTTCTGGACTCGTTCAATGTTGTTACCGCTGGATTGAGCAATGCCATTCCATATCACGGACACATACTCAAGTTGTGGAAGACATATTGCTGTGTACAATTTGTGCAGGGGCCATGGGAGACCTGAATTCTCGAGATATTCTACAAACACATCCGAGAGAACGAAGGCCCCGCAAGCAGCACGCTTAACGTGAGCAGAAAAGTTTAACGCGCTGTCACAACAACACCAAGAGCACTGATCTCATAAACCTTGCATAAGCACACAGGGTTGACAGAGTATGAAATGATACGCTAGATGTTTTGCGAGTGATAGACATGAATTTGTCTTAGAGATATTCAGAGAAAGGTTATTACCGTTGCACCATTCGGAAAAAGAACGCAAGTCTGACTGCAGCAAGCGACAGTCGTTAACTGAATGAATTTCCTTAAAAATCTTGATGTCATCGGCGTACAAGAGGAAAGAAAGAATTACGAATGGCAAAAGAAACATCATTAACGTAATTAAAAATAGGAGTGGGCCTAATACCGACCCTTTAGCGACCCCACTAGTCACTTTATACAAAGAAGACGTTTGGCCATTTACGGCTACATAACAATATCTATTGAGCAGATAGCTCTGCAGGAGATTCCACAACTGACAAGTCAACATCAAAGTGCGCAAGTTAACCATAATCAGTGTGTGGCTGACTACGTCAAAAGCCTTGCTCAGGTCACAGTAGATTACGTCAACCTGTCCTCTCTGAGAAATAGGTGTGGAGATCTGCGTCATGAAACTAGCAATATTTGTGGTAGTTGAGCGGCCAGCGAGAAAACCATGTTGATTAGGAATCAATGAGTTTTTCACACCAAAAGACAATATGTTGTGAAGAGCCAGCTCGAAGATCTTTGATGTGGCACATAGTAGAGAAATCGGGCGATAATTAGAAGCATCTGTTTAGAGCCCGACTTAAATACTGGAAAAACACGAGCAGTTTTCCACATGCTAGGAAATGTGGAAGTGTCCAGGCAGTTATTAAATATCGTAGTCAGTACTGGGACAAATATACTGCCATAAGCTTTTAGTATGGCGGAGGGGATGCCATCTGGCCCACATGATAAGGATGGTTTTAAGCGCTTAATGCATTCGCAGATAAGATTTTCATCCAGCGACAAAGCACTGGATGAGCTAACCGCCTTGGGCTCTTGTCTGATATCAGTGCTAGAGTCTGAGGCCTTATAAACGGATGAGAAATGCGTGGCAAAACAGTCAGCGACGGCATGCACTTCTACCCCATTTGAGTCCAGTAGTCTGAAGGACTCTCCGCTTTGCTAGAACCGTTTACGTACATACTTCCAAAACTCAGCCGGCCTGTCAGAGGCGCTTTTTTCAAAGAATTCAATATACGAACTATGATCCCGTTTATATAGGCGTTTAGAGAGAGTTCGAAGGATGATGATATGTGGTGTTTAATGGCGCAAGGGCCAATTGATGGCCAAAGAGCGCCAGTTCATGAGACAAAGGATGTGAGCAATGGTTGCGGTAAGTAGCTGTAAAGGGGCCTTAAAATTCCTCGCGCTAAGGGCGGGTAAAACATATATATATATATATATATTATATATATATATATATATATATATTAAAATCATGACAGTGACGTGAAATATGAGTAGTGGAATGAATGGTAAGTGGTCGCAAGAATAAGACTATGAAGATATGACATCAGCACGAATGCCTCGTCAATGCCCTTGAGTCCAAGGGCCGCGAGGCAAGTGCTGTCTTTAGCGTATTCACCGCAGCAGCGACCTCTGTTTAGAGGCCGTGCTACGGATCACCTTGATATATGACATGAAAACTCCGTACGTCGTTTAAAAAAGCAGACAGTGACTGATATGTAAAAAGCGGGTCCCTACCGATGAACATTGAAGGATGAAATGGAAATTGCTGCCGGTAGGGTAATGAAAAGTGCTTTTTTCTGATAGCATCGAGTTCCTTGCACTGAATGAGGACGTGAAGGACAGTGAGTGGCTGACCACATCTATCACACAAAGGTGGCTCGCCACCGGACAGAAGGTGTGTGTGTGTACTGTATGTGTGACCGATCCTAAGTCTGCAGAGTGTAACTTCTGTGTGGCGTGATTTTGATACTGGCGGCCAGTTACCGAGATGCGGTTTGACAACGTGTAGCTTATGTCGTGTATGCATATCCCATGTGGTCTGCCAAAAGGCTCTGAGCTTTCTTTTCAGGAAGTGTTTTAGGTCTAGTGGGGGAATAGCTAAGGATGTGTTGTGACTGTTTTCGTGGGCGGATGCTGCTAGCTGGTCCGCCAACACGTTGCCTTGAATCTCGCGGTGCCCTGGCACCCAGCACACTACGACATGTTGTTCGAGTGCGTATATCGTGCTTAAAAGAGAATACAGCGAGACAAAGACGGGGTTTTTGTGTCTTTTAAGAGTTTTTAAGGCTTTTACCACGCTTAGAGAATCTGTGTAAATCACTGCCTTTTGTAGTTTTAATTGTTGAATGCGTTTAACGGCCGCAAGTATCGCGTAAGCTTCTGCCGTGAAGATACTTGATTCAGGGTGTAGAATACCGGAATCCGTAAAGGATGGCCCGACGGCTGCGTAAGACACAGAAGTATTGGACTTTGAGGCGTCTGTAAAGAATTCTGCACAAGTGTATTTGTGTTGTAGTTCAAGGAAGTATGTACGGATATGTGCAATAGGCGCGTGTTTCGTTACTTCCATGAAAGAAAGATCGCAGTATATAAGCTGCCACCGCCACGGCGGTAGTTGTGCAGCGGGAGCCAATAGACAGTGTTCGGAAAGTGGCACACCCGTTTCCTGAGCTAAGCCCCTCACACGAAGTGAGTAGGGCTGTCGCGTCGAAGGACGGTGGTCGAAAAGGGCAGAACTAGATATATCATTAATTGTGGGGTGTGAGGGGTGTTCGTTGTCTGCGTTCACTTTGAGATAGTATAGAAACGACATGTAAGATCGCTGCAGGTGGAGCGACCACACGTTCGATTCGACGTAGAGGCTTTCCACGGGGCTGGTGCGAAAAGCACCCGTAGAAATACGAATGCCCGAGTGGTGGACAGGGTCAAGCATCTTCAACGCGCTTGCTGTCGCAGACTGATATATTATCGCCCCATAATCTAGGCGCGTGCGTATGAGGCTTTTATAAAGATTCATCAGACACTTCTTGTCACAACCCCACGTAGTGCGTGACAGTACCTTTAGAATGTTCATGGTTTTTATGCACTTGTTCTTTATATACTTTATGTGTGATATGAAGCTTAGTTTCGTGTCTAGAATTACGCCGAGGAATTTATGCTCCGTTTTCACAGGTAGCCGCTGACCATGCAGATCAATATCTGGGTCGGGATGTAGGCCTCTCTTTCTTGAGAATAATACGCAAGTACTTTTTTGCGGGTTCAGGCTGAACCCGTTCTCGTCTGCCCATTTGGTTACCTTGTTTAAACCAAGTTGCACCTGCCGTTCGCACATTGAAAGGTTGCAAGATTTATAACCGATCTGCACGTCGTCAACATATGTGCAATAGAACATATTCCGTGGAATACACAGACGTAGGGAATTCATTTTTATAATAAAAAGTGTGCAACTCAGAACACCACCTTGCGGCACTCCAGTTTCCTGGACAAATATTCGGGACAAGACATTACCCACTCGAACACGGAACGTGCGATTGGACAAATAGCTTTCGATTATGGTCAACATCTTTCCTCGGACACCTAAGTGGGATAGGTCTCTTATTATTCCAAATCGCCATGTGGTGTCGTAGGCCTTTTCCATATCGAGGAACACCGAAAGGAAGAATTGCTTGTGAACAAAAGCGTCGCGAATTTGTGCCTCGATACGGATAAGGTGGTCAGAGGTAGATCTACCCTCTCGAAAACCGCACTGGTATGGGTCAAGTGAGTTGCTGGCTTCGAGGAAATGTAGAAGCCGCCGATTTATCATTTTTTCAAAAACCTTGCACAGACAACTTGTTAGGGCTATTGGCCTGTA
Organism: Rhipicephalus sanguineus; assembly: GCF_013339695.2. NCBI lineage: Eukaryota > Metazoa > Arthropoda > Arachnida > Ixodida > Ixodidae > Rhipicephalus > Rhipicephalus sanguineus. The sequence goes on along the minus strand of NC_051179.1, from coordinate 74,009,802 downwards.
ACTGGATACTGAGGATGGGTCCTTACCCTGCTTCAGAATCGGAATTATGATGGCTTCTTTCCAGGCCGAGGGGATCTCGCCGGAAAACCAAACAGCATTGTACAGGGAAAGGAGGGTTTTTTGGGTTTCAGAAGGCAGGTGTTTCAACATTTCATATACAACACGGTCGGAACCTGGGGCGGATTTATTGCATGAGTTCAGCGACGTCTGTAGCTCAGCTAAGCCGAAAGGTTCATTGTATGCTTCCTCGTGTTTTGTGGATTTGCGCTCTAGTTTCTGTTGTTCGATTTTTGCTTTGTGTCGTTGGAAAGCTTCCGTGTAGTGTGACGAGCTGGACACCTGTTCGAAGTGTGCACCTAGGAAGTTCGCCTGGTCTTCCAAGCTGTCACCTTGTGTGTTTACTAGGGGAAGTGAATGCGCTTGTCGGCCTGCTACCCTACTAACCATGTTCCAGACTTTAGCCTCCTGTGTATATGAGTTAATTCCCGATAAAAATTTCTGCCAACTTTGTCTTCTTGCCTGTCGGCGAGTTCTCCTGCCTTGTGACTTTATGCTTTTAAAACTGTCCAGATTCTCGGCTGTCGGCGAGTCCCGAAGCAGCCTCCATGCTTTATTTTGTTTTTTGCGCGCGTTTCGACACTCAGTGTTCCACCACGGCACACGTCGTTCGCCAGCCAGCTGTTTGTGGGATACACTTCATTGCGGCATCAATCAAAAAAGCTGTAAAGTAGTCTACAGCTTCATCTATGCTTAAAGCACGCATGTTGGTCCAACTTAAGAGAGCCATTTTACGAAACTGTTCCCAATCGGCTTTGTCAATTTGCCATTTGGGAACCTGTGAAGGACATTCGTTAACTATTGGGGTGCTCAGAACTATAGGAAACTGATCACTTCCATAGGGATTATTAATGACTTTCCATGTTAGAAGGGGCAGAAGTGATGGAGATGTGATGCTGAGGTCTATGGACGAGTAGGTATTGTTCGCAAGGCTATAGTACGTTGGCTCTTTTTTATTCAAGAGACACGTGCCAGAGGAGAAAAGGAACTGTTCAATTAGACGACCTCGCGCATCGCAGCGGGAGTCACCCCATAGACAGCTATGCGCATTAAAGTCCCCAAGTACAAGGTAAGGTTCAGGGAGCTCATCTATTAAAGACTGAAATTCATGTTTTTGCAGTTGGTAATGTGGAGGTATATATAGAGAGCAAATGGTGACGAGTTTGTTCAAAAGAACCGCTCGAACAGCCACTGCCTCAAGGGAAGTTCGAAGTGGTAAATGTGTGCATGCTACTCCTTGATTGACTATAACCGCTACACCTCCGGATGGCGCGATGGCATCATCCCGGTCCTTCCGGAAAATAATGTAGCTGCGTAGAAAGTTCGTGTGTTTGGATTTTAAGTGTGTTTCTTGTACACACAGCACCTTTGGTGTATGTTTGTGTAAGAGTTCTTGGACATCGTCGAGATTTCTAAGCAGTCCTCTCACGTTCCATTGTATAATTTGTGCTTCCATATTGGATGTCAGGTAGTGCTGTGTGTACGAGAAGGAAGTGGGTGTTGTTTAGGCCGAAATTTGGAGCTCAAGCAGCAGGGCCGTCGTCGGGCCCCATTATCGGCTTTTTGGTTTTCTTAGCGCGCTCCAGGGAGCTACGCCGCTCTTTCGGTACCAGAGGCACCGGAGTTGTGTCCATTGCCTCGTTTGAGGCACTGGACGCCCGCGTATGCGAGCTGCTGGCTTGTTTGTCCGACCTCGCCTGGCGAGGCGTGGTCGTGAGACCCGACGACCCTGGAGTCGCCGGGATCTCTGGCTTGGCAGGTGGGGACTTCGCCTGGTGTGACGAAGTCTTGGACGCCACCGAGCCGGAGGGCGATGTGCTCTCCTTGGCCTCTACGGTGCCGGAGCTTGTAGTGGCCGCCGGTGTGGTCAGATTCAGAGTAGGCAAGGCAGCCTTCGCTGCTCCCACCATGGGGGCGGGTGGCGTTTGCCTGGGCACGCTGCGAGTGGTCCGGGCAAACGCGATAGGCCGTTGTGGTGCTGCCCCCCGTCGCACCACTTCGGCAAGAGATGTCCTTGCTGGAAATGATGATGAAACTCGCTGTCGTGCTTCGCGGAACGTTACGTTTTCTTTTACTTTTATCGTGAGTATTTCTTTCTCTTTCTTCCAGGCCGGGCAGGCCCTGGAGTACGCAGGGTGATCACCTTCACAGTTCGCGCAGTGAGTCCCATCACCAGCGCAGTCATCAACAGAATGACCCGTCGTTCCGCATTTTGCACAGGTGAGCTGCCCTCGGCAGCTTTGAGACGCGTGACCAAATCTTTGACATTTGAAGCATCGCCGCGGGTTTGGTATAAAAGGTCGTACAGCAAGCTTGACGTAGCCGGTTTCAATGTTTTCGGGTAGTGTGCTGGAGGCAAAAGTAAGTATCAAATGCTTGGTCAGTATTTCGGTGTTGTCGCGCCTTATCTTGATCCTTTGGACATGAGTGACATTTGAATCTTTCCATCCATCGAGTAGTTCTTCCTCGCTGAGGCCAATCAGGTCCTCATCGGACACTACACCTTTGACAGTGTTCATGGTCCTGTGCGCGCTCACAGAGACGGGGATGTTTCCAAACGCGACTAGATGTGACAAATTAAGGTACTGTTCCTTGTCTTTTAATTCGAGGAGTAGGTCCCCGCTTGCCATCCTTGTGGCCTTATATCCCGTTCCTATGGTGTCTTTCAAGCACTTAGCAACAAGAAAAGGTGAAATGGCTCTAGCTTTTTCAGATGATTGTTCACAGTGAACCACGTGGTATTTCGGAAAATTGTCGTTGTTTTTGGGCCAAAAGAATTGAGATGCATCGGTGCGTACCCTTTTTGGGGCACGATCGGTGGAAGAGGGGTTCGAGGGTCCCATGGAAAAAGTCGCTTGTTCGGCAACGGCGCCTACCACCCACCACGGAGCCCAACAGGGGGACGTGGCAGAACATGCGAAAAGTCTGCGCAACGCCAGCAGTACGCCGTCACTATAACCTAATATGGTCTACCCAAGGTTGGGAGCCACACACGGTTAACCCTTGCCGCCAGGAAAAATCGGAAGTAACGAGAAGGGAGAAGTAGACAGGAAAGTTCAAAAGTGAGAGAGAAAGACGAAGATGAGGCGAGAGAGACAGGAAAAGGCGACTGCCGGTTTCCCCTGGGTGGGTCAGCCCAGGGGTGCCGTCTACGTGAAGCCGGGGCCAAAGGGGTGTGTTGCCTCTGCCGGGGGGCCTTAAAGGTCCAATCACCCGGCGTCGGCTCAACCCCCAGGATCCCCTTTTCCCCGGACACGGCAAAGCCACGCACGGCTAGGCGTGGGAGGGGGTCGAAACCCCCCCGTTAGCTCGGGTCCGTGGTGTCGCTACACACCAAACGCCTGCTTGCGCAGACGCCCCTGCGGGGAGAGTTCGAAGGAAGCTGAACTCTTCCTTCCACTCGCTGGATGGAGAACATTTAGATTTCCTGTGTGCGTGATCTTTATGCTTCAGTGCACTGATAAGTTCAGATGAGAACCAGTGGGGATATTTACGTTGTTTAGGTGTATATTGGGGAATAAAATTACGCATGCTGCTCAGTACAAGCTCCGTAAACCGATCAACCTGCTCATCAACATTTGGTTTGTCAGTAACCTGTGACCACTCAACGGTAGACAAGTGATGATAGAGGCCCGTGTAATCACCTCGCTTGAAGGCAAATCTCGGAGATTTGTTTACGTAACTGCTGAAGCTCGTTGTTTCGGCTGATGCGGATAATCTTACGTTAAGTGGTGCGTGGAATTTGTCCGGACGTACAAGAGAGATGTCGGAGCGGGAAACTTCAAGGGTTTGTTCGTTTGACACACACAGGTCTAAGACGTTGCCACTGGAATTGACGACTGAGTTATGTTGCAGTAGGGAATTAAACGCCAGAAAGTCCAAGAGCAGGCTGCACTTTTTCTCTATGAAATGATTGTAATGAGAAAAAGTAAGCGTGCTCCAGTCAATTCCAGGTGCATTGAAATCCCCAAGAACAATAATTCTGTGCCCACTATGAGAAGATAACACAAGTTCAATGGAAGACATGACATCATGAAACGAAGCAGGGGACATGCTGGGCGGTAAATAGAAACATCCAATCAACAATTTTTCACTGCGCTCAAGGTTGGTTTCTAGCCAAATGGATTCTTCGATAGTTTCTAGGTCTTTCCGTCTAACGGATTTCAGTGAATTGTCAATGGCAATCAGCACGCCACCGCCTTTCTGTTTGGTTTCACTGAAATCTCGGTCACTGCGGAAGGTGGTGTAGGTCGGGGGAAAAAAGTCAGATGAGGGAATTTCAGTGCCTAGCCAGGTTTCAGAAATAGCAATAATAGGAAAAGAAGACGAAAGAACATTAGACAAAAACTCGCGTGTCTTGGTACGTAGACCACGACCATTTTGGTAGAATATGTCTACGTTACACGGCACTTTCGATTCCATGCACTAGCTCAGAGGGATGAAGCATGTAATAATAATAATAATAATAATAATAATAATAATAATAATAATAATAATAATAATAATAATAATAATAATAATAATGATAATAATAATAATAATAATAACTGGGGTTTTACGTGCCAAAACCACGATATGATAATAGGGCACACCGTAGTGGAGGACTCCGAAATTTTCAACTATCTTCCTCAACGTGCACAGACATCGCCCATAATAGAGGCCTTTAGCATCAGGTTTGTTCATCGACTGAGAAGGAAATGAAGAAGAAGGTGGCTTTTGCCTTCGAGTAGTCTCAGGCGAATGAATAAGGGACCCTGTGAGTTGTATTATTCTAGACATTTCTCCCATGCCCCCTCTGTTGGCTAGCAAACCAGATATTTGTTCGTGTCAACCTGACCATAACCTTTCGTTCTTTGATCGCTCTTTGGTTCTTTATTAATGGCCGCGTCTAAAAGATATGGAGGAAGATATAGCATGGCTGCTGTACCAGTTCTTGCACCACGTATAATTTGTCCTTTTCACAATGTTACTGCACAAAATATACAAAATAAAATAGTTATTTCGTACTTGTGTGTCGTTCATTCTTGTTTCTGAAAAATCAGGAGATATTCACTGAACGATGGCGTAGCTCTTCTCGTTGTGAATGTTTACGGGATTCATTAACACAGGACTTTTAGTGATGTACGTGCTCATAATATTTCGTAAGTGCACCCAATATAATGCGTCTCAGCTGTAGACGCAGCGGTGGTTTGGTGCGCTGCGTCAAGCAGCACGTCATTTCATATTTGAGCCCACAAGAATCGGCTATCGCATTGTACATTTCTACGTCTATAGTACATTTCATCTGAATGTAAGCTGACTGTTTTCTTGTTACCCAAACAGAGGACCGGAGTCCTACATGAATATTTTTTGCTCGCTATTTACTAGATGCAGAAGCCATGATCAGCCGACATTGGGTCTACACCGTCAAAAATTAAGCTGTCATGTCAAATATCATGAAACTTCGCCGTGTATTAGCAGGGACGCCGTATTCGCCCTTTTAGTAGTTACCATCTCTGACATTATAATGAGTTACCAATGCAAAGTGCGAGCGTTTTTACATCATCTGCTTGATGATCGCGGTGCTCACGCCATGTGAAATAATAATGCGTATACATAATGTGTACGTGTGTACTATCGGTGTCAAATGAAACGCGAACAGCGGCAAGCATTAGCAATGGTATAGTGGGCCCCCTCTAGTCATCACCATGGACGTGCGCAGTGCTGCCAAAAAGCAGTGCTGCGCACCGGTCCATGGTGATGGCCGGATGGCGCGCACTATACCATTGCTAATGCTTGCCGCTGTTCGCGTTTCATTTCACGCAGATAGTACAGGGGCAGCGTGGAATTTCATGCTTGCAAAAATAGTTCACTGCTACACCTAAATTACTACTAACTCTTTCTCCTTTTCTCTCGACCCAATTTTGATCCTCCGAATCAAAGGAATGCGTCGACACAAATCACGAACAACGTTCATGGTATGGCCCAGTCCAATAAATCGCAGTGGAATACATTTTTAAGTCGGCAAGAGCATAGTAAAAAATAAAGCAAATAACTAGTCAAGCAAGAATGAAGAAAAGGGAGTCGTTTAAAAAGTGACGGTAAAAGGATGACAAGTGTGGTTCGAAGACAGAATTAGGAACTGGCCCATTTAAACGCAGTCTCACCTCCGAATATTCGACGTATATCCTCTTCTTGTCTGTCGATGCTCAGCTGGAGGGATGGGGTCGCACTTTGAAATTTTGTTTAAGTTCCGTTAAATCGACCGTGCGGAACCCTCACTTATTTCGATCTATGATCCTCGCTTCTGCCTTTTTGTTTTGGTGGACTAAAATATCTACAAAAAAAAAAGCGACAATGTGGCACCGCCACAAAGGCAGCTGTGTGACCTGTTTCTATTCGCCGCAAATTGTGTGTGCAAGTGCTAAAAAGTAAAAGATTATCTCTGCTGCCACTACTACCTCACATTACCCCCCTCTATGCCTACCAGTCAATGAGAAATTATCAGGCACAAAAGCTTGTAGCAAATCTATTTACTTGAACTCTCGCACATTTGCGAAATACATGAGAATGTGCGTATTGAGCATAATATTTGGTCTTATTATTTAAATCGCTTTTTGTTTTCGAGATTTTTATTGTGACACAGTGAGTTCTCTGTTTGCCTACCTTCTTTATATATTAAAGGTTGGCAGGCTAGATTATACTTGCTACGATTACAAAAAAAAAAACCTTTATGAGTACACGAAATGCTCTGGAAGGCCAAAACAACTAACAAGATGGTGCCGGTCAATTGATACAGCCATATGATTACCGAGGTTGGTCTAATCCGTCGAGGTCTCGAGCATTTAGACCCCGGCAAAGAAAGGAAGAAAAGTATTAGACCTTTAAAGAAAGTTCGCCATACTTTAGAATACTAACTTTATAGCAGCACTATACACAACCCAACATGAGGTGACAGCACTGCGGCTCCTATTTAATACCACTATAGCTGTCAGCTCTGCCCCCTCCCCTCGCTATTATTATCTCGATTTCTTCGCAGCCAAAATTCTCGCTGGCGTCAGCTCGCTTCGCTACCCTCGCCCAATCGCCCCATCCTCTATCTAATAACAACGCTCCTTTATTCTACCACGACATCACGTGGCACTTGGCTGAAGTGGCAATCTGGCGTTAATTAAAACCGTGGGTGTAAGATCGTGACAGCTCTCTCTTATTACACCGCTCTCCTATTTGCCATAGCACTATATAGCAACGGCGCCTCCCACCACCGCAATGAGTGTGTCAGCACAATTTACAAACGACGCAGCCATAAAACAATGCACTGGTGAGGCAAAAAAAAAGAATAAGAAAACAGAGCACAAACGTATCGTACAGTATCAAGTGGCCAAGTCGATAAAGAGAGAGAAAGAGGCAATTTTAAGATCGAGGAGAGGGAGACCCCAATAGAAGAAGTTCAAAGGAAGCTATACAGGCTGGAACGCGGAAAGTACGGGAGCAAGAAAAGGGCGATGAATATAGGCTAAAGTGCTTCATTTAATCACACTGCCGCTCTGGAGAAAAATCCGCAGATTCTCGCGCCTCTCTCGTGGGCAAAGAGAAACCGCCTCACCAAATTGCCATTGATATTTGCCTTTGAATTCCAATCCCCTCATCCCGTGCTCTTTGCCCGCTGGAATTCACGCTCTTTGCTTTCTGTATTTTGTATACATATTTATATGGAGCGGCACAAGAACCCTGCAGATGGTCATCCGATAAAGAAAATGTGTAGTGTCGCTAAAGAAAAGGCTCCTTTCTGTTGTCCGTTAATGGCGAAGTCTGTAAGCGAGCAAGCAATAGAATATGCAGACGCCGAATGCTTGGGCTTGGCCGGAAAGCGTTGACCCATAGCAAATTAATGAGACGTCGCAATTAGAGCGAAGCGTAACATATTACATTGAAACGCCTTATAATATGCATATGAGAGCGTGTATCTCGCGCAAACGGTACTCTCTCTCTCTCTCTCTCTCTCTCTCTATATATATATATATATATATATATATATATATATATATATATATAGGAAGACAAAACGTGAGAAACTAGATTTACTAACGTTTAGGCAGGAGGGCCTGCCTTCGTCAGAGATGCCACGCAAGGCACATATACAAGGCGCATGCTTCCATATCGCAAGACTAAGTGATGTTTCACTTCTTTTGTGGCACAGATCTCACAACCAAGCAGCTTTCCAACCACTGATGAAGACGACGAACACCCATGATGATGAGCATGCATGAAGAGGGTAGATGTGGCTAATGAACGCCCACACTAACTCCCCCCCCCCCCCCCCCCCCCCACGCGAGAGCGGTCATCCTGACCGCAGTTTAAAGCGAAGAAGAACGCCTTGTGAAAGGCTTCATGCGCGATACGTGGACTATCTCTGCGGCCCAGCAGCGGCGGTCCGCTGGGAGAACGGGTGCCACGCGATAGTTGACGAGAGACGTTTGCTACAAGACCGTGTAGGGGCCAATAAAGCATAACTGAAATTTGTCGCACAAGCCAGGAGTGCGAACGGGTGTAAGAAGGAGCACTTCATCGCCAGGGCTGAAGGACACGGTGCGATGAGATGCATCATGCTTGCGGTCCTGTTGCCTTGCTTCAGCGTTGACGCGAGCCAGCTGGCGGCAGTGAAGCAGCCGGGACACGTATTCTTTACTGGTGGATGGAGATGGTTTAACAGGCGCAGAGAAGAAGGAAACGTCGAGGAAAGAAGAGGGGAAACGACCATGGACGAGATAGAACGGCGTGTAATCGGTTGTACGCTGTACGGAGGTATTGTACGCGAAAGTCACAAATGGGAAATTTGCGTCCCAGTTTCAGTGGTCCGGTTGGATATACATGGCTATCATGTCTGAGAGCATGCGATGAAAGCGTTCAGTCAGCCCGTTCGTCTGCGGATGTTAACTGGAGCTTGTTTTGTAGGTGGTGCCGGATGCCTTGAGCACTTCGTCAACGAGTTGTGAAAGAAATACCTTCCCACGGTCGCTCAGGATGACACGAGGAGCACCGTGACAAAGGATTAGGGCTTGGAGTATAAAATCAGCAACTTCGGAAGCTGATGCAGAAGCCACGGAAGCTGTTTCGGGGTAGCGTGTCAGATGGTCGACAGCTGTAACGATCCATCGATTACCGGTGACTGTCATAGGAAGCGGACCGTACAGATCGATGCCAACTACCTCAAATGGTTCCAGCGGACACGGGAGTGGTTGTAGTTGTCCGCTTTCAGCTGATGTGGGGAGCTTTCGACGCTGACAAAGCGCGCACGAAGCAACGTACTTCGCTACACTTGTGGAAAAGCCCGGCCAGTAGTAGTGACATCTGATGCGGTCATACGTTTTCTGAAATCCCAAGTGTCCAGCGGTCATGTCGTCGTGGTATGCCTTGAGGACTTGAGCTCGAAGAGAGTAAGGGAGCACGGGCACCCAGCGTTGACCGTCAGGATGGTAGATATGGCGGTACAGGACGCAGTTGTCGAGCTTGAATTGCGTCAGCTGTCGACGAAGACAGGCGTTAGGGGGCCGAGAAGGCCCGTCAAGGCGGTCCATAAGGCGGCGACAGTAAGGATCAGCGCGTTGGTGAGACAACAATGAACCACACTCGTTCGAATAAGTCGGGCCCATAGTAGCTAAGCATGAAACGTGTGAAGAAGGGACGGCCGAGAGCTCGTCGCGTGCTGTAGTGGTGGTGCCGTTATATGGTTCCGAAGGAAGCGGGCAGCGCGAAAGCGCGTCGGCGTCTTGGTGTTTTTTTCCCGACTTGTATGTAATACTGAAGTCATATTCTTGCAAACGAAGAATCCAGCGACCAAGGCGGCCAGACAAATTCTTGAATGTCGAGAGCCAGCACAAGGCGTGATGGTCTGTAACCACAGTAAAGTGGCAGCCGTGAAGGTAAGGTCGAAACTTCTGTACAGACCAAACGACGGCTAGGCACTCCTGCTCGTTGATGATATATAATTCTTTTCGGTGGGTGTCAGTACACGGCAGGCGTATGAGACGACCCTCTCGCGTGAGCACTTGTCTCTCTGTGGCAGAATACCAACAATGCCATGACCACTAGCGTCCGTATGCAGGAGTGTAGGTGCGGTTTCATCGAAATGGCAAAGAACTGGTTCGGACGTGAGGGCACACTTCAGATGAACAAACGCCGATTCACATTCAGGAGACCACACAAAGGGAACGCCGGAGCCGAGCAGCTTATGCAAAGGCGAATCGATTGAGGCGAAGTCTCGAATGAATTGGCGAAAATAGGAAGCGAGGCCAAGAAAACTGCACAAATCTCTGGCTTTTTCAGTACGCGGGATGTGCTGGACAGCGGAAATCTTGTCTGGATCAGGACGAACGCCGTCCTTGCTTACGATGTGACCTAACACTTTAATTGTCTTGGTCGCAAAGCGGCACTTCTTGATGTTCAGCTGAAGGCCTGCGTTGACAAGACACGCCCACAATATACAGGGTGTTTCAAGAAATGTGTCCAACCTTCTAAAAAAATCAGGAAAATGCGATATTTGCTCGGGGCTTTCAGAATTGCTTTTTCTGTAGCGGCAGGAATCTTAAGGTAGTTAAGAACATCATTTGGGACAGTAATTAAGAAAGTTACATTAATTAACTTTTTAATTAGTTGAGTTAAGCAATTGCGTCAAATTGGAGAATTGAAGTTTTTCATGCGAGGAACCCATCCAAACTTTGAGATTTCGAAAAAGCATCCTCTAGTAATTGTTGTGGCGTAATGAAATTCAACGAAATGCAACGGCTTTCAACAGCGAAAGCCATAGAATTCGGTTGAATTTCATTACTTCGTAATTATTACTAGAGGCCGCTTTTTCGAAATCTCAATGCTGGGATGGGTTTCTGGCACGAACAACTTCCATTCTCCAATTTGACACAGTCACCTAACTCCACTAATTAAAAAGTTAGTTAATTTAACTTTCTTAATTACTGACTAAAGTAATGTCTCTAACGGTGTGAAGATGCCTAGCGCTACAGAAAAAGTCTACTCATTTTAGACGTCTCAGAAGAATATGGCAGTTGCGTTCTTCCATGTTTCTGTTTAGGATTCGCCATTGAATTTGGTTGAATTTCATTACTTCGTAATTATTACTAGATGCCACTACTTCGAAATCTCAAAGTTGGGTTGGGTTTCTGGCATGAAGAACTTCAATTCTCCCATTTGACACAACCACCTAACTCCGTTAATTAAAAAGGTAATTAATTTAACTGTTTTAATTACACTCCCATATAATTTCTTTAACCATCTTAAAATCCTTGCCACTACAGAAAAACCAATTCTGAAGGCAGCAATCAAATATCGCATTTTCCTGATTTTTTGAGAAGGTTCGACACATTTCTTGAAACAGCCTGTATATATATACACAGATGCTCAAGTGAAGTGGACGAAAGAATAAAAAACGATGCTTTATTTCCAATGTTGCGGCCGGGGACGGGCCTTCGTCAGGGCACACGACGAAGGCCGATATATATATATATATATATATATATATATATATATATATATATATATATATATATATATATATATATATATATATATATATATATATAATGAAATCATCAGACAGTCAATCCGAGGAAGGTTAGAGGGGACATTATTTGCTGTTTTGCTGGCTTTTAAGTATGGTGTAGTGATTATGATATCCATGTAAAGAAAATTAAGGTGGACGAACAGACAATTTGCTGCCGCTGGGGGCCGAACCCTCAACCTCTGGGTAACACGTCCGAGGCTCTACCATTTCAGCTACGGCGGCAGTCACCCTCCCGTGCACCATATTGGGTATGTCTCTGCGTGTGAACCTGGGAGTGATAACCAGCACCGCTGGCTAACTCCCAGGTTTTTAGAATATGCAGAGCTTCCAACATGTGCAAAAGGAGCACGTGAACAGAGGAAGAGGGAAAGAGCGGGGAGGGAGCGAGAAAGACAGTTAATGAACTTTGCGATCACTGTCGGAAGCACCCTGGCACACCAACAAACAAAAAGAACTTTTTTCGGAACAGCGGTCACAAAATTTTACATTGCAATTAAAATGACTTTATAATGGCATGCATGCTACTGCAGAAAATATTTCCTTCCATGCCCCACCAGGACGCGTGGCTCGCACCTCAGAGAAGTCACCACGTCATACGGTGGGTCTCTGCGGTGCGAGCCACCTGTACGACGCTTTTACACATTGCGCTCTGACATTGCGGAGGGGGCTAGCACTCAGCAGGAGCTCTATGGCACTTTAGTAACGTCTTCTGTTGGGCTAGTTGGTTCATTGCTGGGAAAGGAAATCTTAGGGGCGAGACAGGAACACGGAAGAAAGTAATGGTGCGCGCTTGCCCGTGAGTAACGGGCAAGCGCGCACGAACATGCACACGCAAGTTTAATTATGCAACGGGAGTCAAATCTATGCCAGATGTACACCGTGTAAATGTCAATTCACGGGAGTTTTTGTTTGCATCCATTAGATGGAGAGGGTAAAATGATGTGTGATTTGAACAAGCGAAGCACTGGGCGTGTTTTCTGTTTAGTACATGCAATACACCTTTCTAACAGTAGTCTGAAATCTTGACGGCGATTGATTTTCCTCGTCAGCTTGAATTCCTACATTTAAGATGCGAAATAATTAAAAAAATTGGATGACGCTTCAGCTTCGCCTTTAGGAGTGAAACGCTTTACCGTTATGCTGAGGAATGCTTGCATAGCAAAATACCCACTTTCTGTAGACAATTCGCGCACCTGCCTAGCTCCTCGCTTTATAGATGCTGGGGCTGATGATGTTAGGTTCGGTTCTGGCTCGAATCCTGATTTTTATTCCTTTTACCCATCTCCATTTTTCGCAAGGGAACGGACGCCGGCGCTGACACCGCAGTCTCTGCTACACGGACATTTAACATTTTTGCGTTAAATGTCCTGGACAGGAAAGACAGGTACCTAGAGCTTTGTAATTAGTAAAGAGGGAAACAGCGTGGTTGGTGCCCTTGTACATATTTCACCGTGCATTACATTCCGGAAGGTACCAATGGAAGCTGAATACTGCAGACTCATAGAGCCTGAATTTTGATTATAACGAATGCACACCTTAAATAAAGTCCCTCCCTTCTAGCATGGCACAGCAGGCAGTAGCGGCTCGTGCGCTCTCCAACATTCGTTAAAACGGTTGAAAGCAATAAGGCCACCGCGTAAATGTGCATTCATAAAGAACGTGTGTAAAACGATGGCTCCGTCGTCGTATGGAAGCGTCGAGGAATACATAAAAACTAGAAATTTGGTCCCTCTTTGAGTGGCTGCGGCTACAGAGGTAATGTTTCAGCAACTACCCAACAGCCGCAACGAAGCTGAGAGCAAACAAGCAGCTTTCGTTCACCCCGTTCTCTGCATCCTTATAAACTACTTTCAGGCCGCTTGCGAATGCCCCTCCGGTTTCCCTTGTTCCATTCTCATCGTCACGCCACAAGAGCAGCTCCATCGTATCGCTGACGGCTGTAAATGGCGGCCTGGCGCCGTGTTTGCAATACACCCGTCCGGGCGTGGATATGATTGTGTTCGTTCTCGTGAGCGTTCGTGGATGTTTGCGTGTGAGCAGCGACGGGTTTGAAGTGCCTGGTATAGGCTAGCGTGTTTGACTACAGCGGCTGCGCAGGCCGCCACCACCGTTGTGTGTATCCAGGACTCGCCAAACACTGCGGTGCTTCTCCCGAAAGAGGGCTCGAGGCGGACCGTTGGCATCGAGGGCCTTCTTGAGGCCGAACAGCCTTTCGCGTGGCGTGCGAGCGAGTGTGCGGTTGGGGTGTGCGTGGCTGTACAGAGACGTCGACACTGTGGTCGGGAGGATGAGAAATAGGAAGAGTAAACACGGAAAAGAATAGAGGATGGCGGCAGAATGGAATGAGGCCTTCTTGGAAGAAGGATTCCTTCTTCGGCAAGATGGCGTGTCATACTGAGCTTGTTTCTTTGTCTATTACCCGATCACCACTTCTCTGTCTCGATGTGGAGGGTAGTTGGAGGTAACCCGGTGAGCGCTTTTCATACAATTGTCACTCTTCGTACATCGTCCATGTATCATTGAACGCATTGTCTACCACAGTTCTGCCCACCCTATCCAGAATAACACATCACTCCAGAGATAACTGCATACGGCTGCTCATCATAAGCGCTTATGTCGTTCAGTTTCTGCTAAGAAGTATTTTAGGAAGATGTCCGCCTTTTTATAAAAATGCTTTTCAGGCCACGGCACAAGTAATTTTCATAGTCTGAAGGGGCGCGTATCAAAACTTGCTAGTTTTTCCCGCTAACGTTTCTCTTTGATTTGCCTACTTTACGCTTTCCAGAAGACTGACCAACGTTCTCATTTTCATGACCACAGCAGCCTTCAGATCAGTTTGATAAGTGTATCTTCTGCAGCAAACTATCTGTGTACGCTACTTCCAGTGAACAACATGTTTTGATGGTGGGCCCTCGTGCATGCCTATTTACGTTGAATTTTCTCCGGAAGATGCCAACGCACGATGAATACCTCTTATTCAGAAAGTCGTAACCGCATCAGGGCACCGCCACTACCAACAACAATAATGACAGCGAAAGGCATGCATCAGCGAAAGGCATGCAGCGTGAAATGAGTCTTCGGTGAGCGAATCTTTGTTTGGAACCTGCACTGCCTGTTTTTTTTTTTTTTTTTGTAGAACTAGGAACTCAACACTTCCAGGGCACGTAAGCCGCTAGAGGCAGTGTTTCGACACGCATATTGATGTCAGTTCGCTCATCAAAATGCCATTTATAATATGTCTTCTGTTTTGTTGCTTTAGTTGTGCCCGTAGTGAAGAATGCACTATACAAAAAATCTGTCCAAATTTGTGACTCCGTTACATTCCGGATAACGTATATATTTTCTACGGGCTAGCGGTCGTCACAGCTTGGAAGCATCGTCGTGCACTGTCTAGCGCCTAGAGCCCAGAAGACGACTTCTAAAATATAAAGAAAAGGAGAACTTCAGCGCGTGCTTTCGTGTCGAAGAGTACTGCTGCAAAGGAAAAAAAAGAAACAGGGTCACTTCTTCGCTGCCGACCAAGCTCGTTCTGAGACGAGACTCTATAGAGCAACTCACTCATCGCGGTGGCCATCGTGGAACGCCTTTTTACGTCCATGCAATATTACCTCGTCCGTAAAACCATCACCTTTTACAAGCACTTCTCGGCATCTAAGGGCTCCTTGCCTCCATGCAGGTTCTCTCTTTCTCTTTCTCAGTCTCTGTCTCGAGACTATATATATATATATATATATATATATATATATATATATATATATATATATATATATGATATGACCTCATCGTCATCTTCTAATGACACGCCAGCACGTACGCGACGTACCTCTCGGAAGCAGTCTTTAATAGCGAAAAGCCTTCCACCACCACTATAGATGCTTATTTTTACAAGGATCCTATCTTTACAGAACGTTACAGTTAGCAGTCACCTAGCCTTATCATTCAAATAATGTATTACTCCCTTAACTGCATTCTCGCATCCTGGCTACCTATCTCTGTTTTATTTTTCTTTCTTTATACAAGCTCGTGTTTTCATACTGTACTCAGATTTACTCCCGTAACTATTCCTCTTTCATCAACCTCATACGTGCCTTCTTCCCACCGTTAGTATAAACATTTCTTGCTTATATCAACCAATAACAAGGAACTATTCGAATTTGCACTTTGGAACCCTGAGCATCGGAAAGTTGCCCGAATTCCAGCGGTCTTGCTTGGGTGAATGCGTCGCGAAACCTGGGTCCGTATTCCGAGACGATTACTATCGGCGACGCTGTCGCTTTGTTTGACGTGGAGTCCGGGTTGCTATAATGACTTCTATAATTTCTCGCCCACTCTTCTTCAACCAGCCAATCAGTTACAACTGAAGGATATATCATGATATATCCAACCCGGAATACGGTACCAGTACCCGCAAGTTGAAGCAGGTATATAGACGAGTGTTTCCAACGAGAGGAGTGTCATGATATCTGGGCATTTCGGGAGTATCCGCCCGACGTTTTTGTGCGTATTGAAGTCCTGTACGCATGTAACATGGCTGCTGGACACGAAATAAACAAAAAATTACTAACCGAGTCCAGTAGCAGTGTCAAAAACCATGAACTTGGGCGATTATCGTGAATGCAGTTATTTTGAATATCCGTATATGTTTATGTCCAGCCCTCACTACGTCTACACCACCTCTATGCGGCAACCTGCGTGTGTGTTCGTGTAATAGAGAAAGAGGTAAATTAAAGCCAAGACAAGGAAATCCCCGGTATGCTAGCTTCTACAGGTAAAGGAAAGAAAGAGACGCACAAACGATGAGAGAGAGAGAGCGTAAAGAGCGCAAGACTAGTCGTGTAAACTTTGGAAGTCTCTATGCTAGCTGTAAACATGAGCTACTGATATCGACACCTCGCCAGAATATGTGCGTTTAAGTAGTGGAAATCAGTACAGTGCAGCACTAACGAGGTTTTCTCTTGGCGCGTTGGTCAGTCTCATCAGCCAGTCACCGCTGTTTGGCACAGCGGACAAAATAGAGCCCGCTCCCTTAAAAACACGAACAGAAACAGTGGTACTTAATTAATCAAAAGCCTTAAGCGCCCCAGGAGACGCTGACGATTAAAAAAAATTCACGGCAACCGGCACAGAAACTCACGGGATCTTAGGGAGTGCATTAAAAATAGGTTGAAGTTTAGCTCTTGTAAACCTAGTTATCTCTACCGATAGGTATGTTTCGCATTGAATTCCAACAACTATGCACAGAGGCGGAGGCTGCAGTAGCTTCGATCTTGGCGCACTTCCGCGCTTAGCAGACTTGTCTATAACGTGCTATTTTGGCCTCAAATTGTTTTGGTGTTTCAGTAGGCAACTTTGCCTTTGCTTGAGATTTCGCATCCTGACGTCTAGCTACATGTAGTGTATGAGTGGATTCAGCCTGTCGCTAGTGCGGAAGCGCACACACAGACGACCCAGCCGGCGCGCCATCCTTGGATGGCGAGTTTGAGCGACGAAGCACTGACGAAGCAGCCGTCAGACACGTTCACCTATACTCGTCAACAACTGATCTTGATGGTGGAACAAAGGCTACGGAGGCGGGGCTTCCGCACATTCTCGTGGCTCCGCAAGCAGTACAGCATCTTGCGGCTGATTTCGGTTTTGTTCGCTCGCATCGGTAACGCGTTTAGCAAAACATACACACGAAAAATGTAAACGGGAGAGACATTTCGATTGCTCAGTGTACATTTTAGTGTAATATTGCGAGTGTATTTTTCTTGGAGAACTAAACAGCGCGTTTGTGGCCGCACACTGACCCACTACGTCACGGACGCCATGTTTACTTTGGAAAACGGGCGTGCTCAAAAGGCGGTGCTGTCTAAGAAATGGAAAGAAAAGGAAGGCATTCTTGCAAAGTGGATCATAACTGTATCTTACCTACGACTTCCCGCAACTGTTTGAGTCTCATAATAAATAAAGCAGCATTTATTTCAGCAAATCACATGAGAAAACTATCAGTAAACATAAATACCATTTCTTGGCGTGGTAGTCGGCATGCGCTTTGATTGTGTAGCTTCCACAGCGCTGTCAAGAAAAGTTGCCGCCGAGTATAAGGTCTATTCGATTCAAGAAAAGTGCACGGCACCTCATACAAAAAGGTGCAGCCGGCGCCGACACTTGGTGCAGCAGCTGTCGCAGGTGACTCGGCACCCGTTTCGGGGTGCAAATGCAACGCAGCAGCGCCACCGCTAAAGTGTCAATTGAATGTTGAGCTGCAGGCCTGTCGTCTGCTGCTTAGGGACTAGTCATAGATAGCACACGCATGCAAGCGGTCGTGAGTATTGTGCGCCCACGGATTTGCACCCGATTTGTCAGCATGGAGGAACTCCACATTGCCATGGAACCAGCTGAATCCGACAGCGAAGACGAGGAACTCGACGCAGTGTTGTGTCAAATCGGTGCCCAACTGGTCCGCAGCGGTCGTAACCGAACACCTAGGTGTTCTCAAGCGCATGCTATCACTTCTATAAATTTAACTGCTGTTGCGTAGAGTTCGGCGTCGCCGTCTAGCATTATCACCCCAAGCTCGTCCACAATCGGGTAGATTTCTGTGGAGACACCATCGATTTCTGCAACCACCGACATTTTGGTCGTCTGTAATGTAGTGATGTCTGCCAGGCGCGCGAGGATAATGGTGTGCGAGGCTGCACCAAAATGCTGCACCCTCGCGCTGGTATGTGCAAGGGTTCGCGGCACCGCGGCAGCACCTTACTTACACCCTGCACAATCGAGGACTGTGGTGCAGGGGGCGCCGCTGTACCTTCGGGAATCGAGCAGCGAGGTCCAGCGCACCGTGAAAAGGTGCAGAAGGTGCAGAGAAGCTAGGCTGAATCGAATAGACCTATAGTGACGTGGTACTGCAGCGGCGAGGCTCCGGGCCAGCCCAGCTGCGACGCCCCTCCGCAGCGGATCCCGTGGCGTGACTTGGAGCGAGATAGACACAGAGACGGAACATCAGCCGCTGTGGTTGTAGCGTCGAAGCTGGCCGGAGAGCCAATAGCGTTCTCCCGTTTCAGTGGCTCGCGCCTTAAAGGCCAACTCCGGCGATTTTTTGGCCATGTCAAAGTAATGGTGCTTTTATGTTCCTGAGACACTCCTGTTACGGGCCCGATAGTAGAAATACTCGGCAAATTGGAGAATAATTTTAAATAAGCAAAAAAGCGCAACACCGAAACCGAAACCCAACCGAGTGTACTGTCTACGTATGACGTAGACGTTGTTACGAACAAACCGGAAGTCGTGCAATGCATGCCGGTCACGCCGGCGCGGAGTATGAAAACAGTGACAGCCGGGATGACCAGCAAAGCGCCGGCCAAACTAACGCTGTCTTTCGCCTTCTGCACAACAGACGCTCGCTGTAGCGGCCGAAGCCCCGAAGTCAGTGGTGCCCTCAGCTGCGTCACTTCCGCCGCCTTGCCAATACTGACGTCACAGACGCAATGTTGCCAATAATTGTGGGAAGCCAGGAAGGCGTTTGCAGACAATCTTTAAAATTCATTTGCAAACAATCTGCGCATGTCTCAAGCCTGTAATTTGGCATAAATGACGGGAACGTGCAAAGGAACGTACCCAGTGAATTTCATTGAGATCCATCGACCTCGAAAAATCTCCGGAGTTGGCCTTAAGCCACGCGGCACTTATTTTGCCAAGGCCTATACCGGAGGCGCTTTGGGTAGTGCTTGCACTCCGGTGGCTGAAGGTCATTGCGACGCGATGACTGTCATTGTAAGATATGGCGTACGAGAGCTTTGGCTCTAAAAGCAGGATTATAAACAGAGCACAATAAAAAAAAGAAAAAAAGGATAAAAAGAAAGCGACGAACGCTCATCTGGAACTCGCTTGCGCGTACGCTTCATACGCATTTTCGATTATTAAATGCGAAGCATTTCTTAGTGAAGTCAAGGCACTTTGAGCGTTTCTATCTACGTATCTACATATCTGTATCTAGCCGTCTACATCTAGGTGATCTCGTGATCGCTTCGTTTACATGGTGTAGACAGACATTGGTGTGGGTGAGTAACAGGATTTGAAGAATATGACTGTCTTGTCATGACATGAATAATATGAAAATCCTGTCGCAAACGTTGTCAAACTCTTTCCTAGAGACATGTTTGCCACATACCCGTTTACCACGGGCTGCGGTGTACGGGAATGCGCCACAGGTGATTGACAGTTTATGTGTACCCAGGAAAGGCGAAAACAGGCATTGGTAATTTTAATGCGAGATCTTAAGAAACACTAACATCAGCACCGTTAACCCGATGAATGCAAAGAATAAAAATTGGGATCCCCGCAGGAATCAAACCCACGTATTCAGCGTGGCAGTCAGGTATTCTACCACAGAGCCATGCGAGGTCCAGAAACTGCTCTGGAAAAACACCCTGTGCAGGCGTAATGTCTGTGCAACGTCAATTGTGGTTGCGGTGCTGGCTATCACATTTTATCACAAAGCAATAAACACTAAATATGTACTCCTGCGATACAGGCGCTATGTCAGGTTAACGTCTGGGGCGGCAGTGTTGGGTCCGGTTATATAGTAGTCTAACAAACATTACATTTGCATTCTTATGATTCAGCAAGCTATATTAAAGGATTGCTCGATCCCAGGGGAATAGGCTAACGAAAGTTACGTATGACATTCACATCATCGCAACGTAAAGTACACTTTGTTTTGATAATACTGACGTCTGTGCTCTAACGTGAGCGCTGACGTTACGTCAGACCATAACTTAGCCTTTAAACATCAGTGCTGTTGACGTGCCCGGTAAGCCCACGATGGGCACACAACTACTACACTTACAAAAACACGTCGATCCACCTCGTAATGCCTGGCTCAAAGCCAAAAAATGCATTATAGAACTACTCGCTGACTGCTTCGCGTGAAACCGATTCCCCCAAGGCGTGGGATGTGCCTAAGTTTTCGTTTTCATTTATAGGCATTAATTCTGACGTAACTACTTATATGAACTTCTAGACGCCCGCAAGTTGGCAACATTACAATCTCATCAGCGTAAGTAACAATTAACCAAATAAATCGTACAGACGATTCAGCCAAGGCGAGAATAGGCGACATTGTTGTTTTTAATTGTAGTGTAATAATTATGACATAAATTGAAACGAATTGAAGTGGACGAAAAAGCACCCTTTCCTTCGGTGGAATCCAGATCCTCGACATTGGAATTACACGTCCGGTGCTCTATACAACTTAAGCTACGCCCACCTAAGCTCGTCCACTCTGTTGGGCATTTGTGGCCATGTAAAAACTGGAAGCGTTAGCCAGCGCCACTCGTATTCAAGGCGGCGAGTACACGACTCTGTTTTACAGCAAAGCTGATATGCTCGAGGTTGACCGTGTGTCTTAGATAGAAAATGATTATCATCATGAACCGGCGCGTGCTCTCTTCTGCGTTGTCGTCTTCTGCTTCGCTCGCAAGACACGCGCGCCCATTTCTCCGGCCTGGCATGCAATAACTCTGATGGGCGAGAGTACGAGTTCTGAGAGGGAGAATGAGAGAAAGTAAGAAAGAAATAGAAAGAAATGGACGAAAGAAAAAAATAGAAAGACACACAAAGAAACTGACATAGAGAAAAAAAAATAGAATGCGCATACACAGAAACAGATAGAGAAAAGAGATAGCAAGAAAGAAAGAGAAAAAAAACCAGAGAAAGAGAGAAAATCAAGGAAAGAGGGAATGAAATAGACAGCGAGGGAAAAAGAAGTAGAAATAGGAAGGGAACGAGAAACAGCGAGAGAGAGAGAGAGAGAGAGAAAGGAAAGAAAGAGAATGAAAGATAGAAAGAGCGAGAAAAAGGAAGAAAAAGATAGAGACAGAAATAAAGAAAGAGAAATAAACAGAGACAGAAAAAAGGTAGAAAATTCAGCGAGAAAGATAAAGAAACAGAGACAAAAAAAGGGAATAGAAAAAACAGATAGATCAAGAGGAAGAGAAAGAAAGAGAGGAAAAAGGAAAGAGAAAAATAAAGAGAAACAAGGAAGGCCGCCCAGCTCGGCACTTCCTTCAGGCTTGGCACCAATAGTGCGGAGCTGCCTGAATTTGTTCCGGAGGGTGTCACGTGTCAAAAGATTTTTACTGGCACAAGAAAATTAAATCACGTGGCACAAGAAAATTAAATGACGAACGAAGCGAGAGGACACGGACAAGCGCTGACTTTTCGGGCTGTCAATAGTGCAATGGAGCACCAACTAGCCCAAAGCTTCACGTTAATAAGTCACATGGTACATGAGGAACCCAAAGTTATTAATTAAGAAATTTGCTGCGCCTTGAGTTAACGCAACAGTCATGAGAGCTTGCAGCGCTCCTGCACCATAGTCCCCAGCGAATACGCGAACCTCGTCGCAAGTGAAACGTCCCTTATAAAAATGACTATTGAGTAACCGTTGACAAATGATTGATGAATGATTGAATCAATGACTTTTCAACTAAATGTCAAATGTCGTTGAATCTTCTCAATGACTAGACAACGAAATTGTCATTGATTCCTTCCAATCAAAAGTACATGTTGAAAAATATATTGATGTTTTGTTGATTTTATGTTGCACGGTGGTTGAGTTTAGGACCCGCCGCGGGCGTATGAAGGTGGGCGTGAAACTTATTACAGATAAGATCACGAGCACTCTTGCCATCTTATTAAGAAAACCCAGACACACATCCGCATATAGTAGGTTTATTTGCCTTTTTTTTTGGTAGCCGGCATACATGACATTTAATTTCCGGCAAGCAACAAATACTCTTGCACACAATCAACACTACAGCACTACTTGCATCACGGACGCTCTCTATGTGTCAGCTAATGTAAAGCAAAAATTTTTTAAGCATATGCAGAACTTGCTGCTGCAAGTAATGTAATAAATTACAAAAAAATACAATTTTATTTTTAAATACGACTCCACATTTTACGCAACCTTGTACAGTAATGCAGAGATGTAGCAATGGTAACTGATATTCAGAAGCGCATGAGGCTTGCGAAGCCCCGAACTAAATGACCAAACCCTGGCCATCCAGAGTACGTGCCCTAGATCGGGCCCTCAAGTTTGGCCTGGGGGTCCCTAGGTGGGATTATATTACTAGCTACCTTCGGCAACGTGATTTCTCAAGCCTGTCCGTTTTAATTACCTCTAACCGAATGACCCACTACATAACTCTTCATGCGGCAACAAAGCATTGCTGACTTCTTGCTTTAGTACCCGAAGCAACGCAGGTAACTGTACCCTCCTAGGACACGGTATACAGTGCGCAGAAACCGTACTGCAGCTGAATACACAAAGAAAGCTTAATTAATGAATTATTGCGGTTTTATGCGCCAAAATCCCAATATGATTGTAAGTCACTCCGTTGTGGAGAGCTCATATCCTGAAATATGACACACCTGGGGCTTTTTAACGTGCACCTAAATTGAAGTAAATGGACCTTTAGCACTTTCGCCTCCATTAAAAATGCGACCGCAGCGGCCGGGATTGAATCCGCGATCTTCGGATCAGCAGCCGAGCACCGTAACCACTGTACCACCGCGGCGGCCCCAAAGGCAGATTAGCTTGAGGATTGAACGGTCATAAGCAGTGTTTAAGGATAGGCACCATTTATGTACCGCCGTGGAAGCAAGCCAGTAACAAAAATTGATAAACCGTTAAACTTGAACGCGATAGCGATATCCGCACGCACGCACGCGCGCACGCGCACACACACACACGAAATACATATTGTAAAGGTAAAGGTTTGCGCCCTCTTCAACAGCACATTTATTACAACAATATTTTGTATGTCCAATGTATACGGGTGAGTATCGCCATGCCGATCGCTAGCCTGCCTTCGCTTCTCGGTAGAGACCCAAACCGTGCCGCAAGGAAAGCCAAAGTACGGTGCCCCATGGCTGATATCTTTATTTGCATCTACCTCAAATTTTCGCTCACGGCCAACGCTGCTTTTTCGCTCGCAACCAAAGAAGCCGCCGCCGACACCGGAATTTCTGCGAAACGAGCTCTAACGCTATCGCGGGCATGACGTAAAAGTATCTACCTATGGATGGTGGGGGCCTCGGCACGTAATACAGCGCCTGCCTGTACGCGGTGTCGACTAAACCATTCTCTCAAAGCTCACCGCATACATCTACCAGAGAAACGTGATGTACCAGCGACTATCACTCCTTTTCATTTTATTTTAACACGAAAGTGTTTTATGCCGGGGTCCACCAAGTACATCCGTCACGGATATGACGTTGATAAAATGGACGCCAACAGGTGAGAAAGAAAAAAACCAAGAAAGAGATACCCCGCTGGGAATCGAACCCACGACGTTGCGGCCGCGACGGCAAGCGCCCGACGCGCTACCGACTAAGCTAAATTTTTTTTTAACCGACTAAGCTAACTCGGGAAATGCTAGACACGCGAACGCGCCTTATATCTTTCACACATTCTCTTTCGCGACGGGCGGAGCGGGGCGGTGCCGCCGTCTGTGAGATGGGAAAAGAAGTAATGCTTCACGATCGACAATTTACGTTCTTTGCCTTTGGCTTCGTGTTAGCTTGCGTCGGCTCATCGGAGTAGTGCAGCTTCCACGTGCAGCAACGGGATTTCTCCGCCGCCGACTGCTTCGATTGCGAGAGCACCGACTAACAACTTCTGCTGCAATACGCGTTGCAGAAAGGATGCGATTTCGACGGGCGAATGTCGTGCCTTGGTGGAGCGAGAGCAGCGCCTGCGAGACAGAAACCAGCGGGACGCACGCGTTTGCGGCTCAGGCTACGAACCTCTACCTCCTGTGTTGCTGAAGCGCAGTGTGTGTTAGTGTATGCATGAGCACAGGCGTTGGCTACCCATTACTAGAAAGCGCACACCGTGCCGTTTCTCTCCTTAATTGACGACGCTTTGAAGAAGTGCATACCGGGTACCAGTGTTGATTATGAGCTTGTTGATATCATCTTTACGCGGGATTCACGATTCGCTGTGTCCAAATACATGTTCATACCGTCAGCTACCACAACGGTTTAATCATGATCATGGGCGTTAGTCGTCGCGATAGAGACATGCTGTCAACATGGGTGCATCCACGTCAAACAGTGCTATAGCTGCCAAACACGAATAGACATTGTACAAGCTCTTATATATCGCTACACATTAAGCACTACTTCTGTGAAGACAAGTTTCACTTTCGTGTTATACCGATTCCTATGACGGAGGGATCAGCCATGCTTTTATTACTATCCCTGCTGTCGCAAACGCACGCCTTTGCTCCATGCAAAACACGTTGAAACTTGAACGCTTGAACTCGAGCTTGCGTGCCATGTCTTATTGCGACTAAGAAAATAACGCCAAAAGAATAATAAATTTGTTGTGTTGCATTGCGTCAACAAACATGCAGAGTGCGAAGGTCGTTAACCAGCAAGCTTTACGTAACTTTTTTAATAATAGCAGTTACCGCCTAACTTCGTGACGGGCTTCGTAGCGCTGGTGCTCTATCCGGTGTATCCATCCGCGTCGTTGTGTGACGTCAGTCGACTACGCGGAATTCGAACGTGCCGGTCGCGCTCGCCGCGCTATAACTATGCTATAACTCTCCATAAAGATACCAGCGCAGCACTGTTAGGTCTGCAGTGCGCAATGTGCAGCGTGTTATAGTCTCCTCTCGCTACGGTTCGTGCTCTGTGAGTGCCGTGATTCACGGAAATTATGAACGCAGCTGTGAAGAAGCTACTTCGCGGCATGTTCAGCACTCGTGTACCTGCATGCAAGGACTACGTTCCTCTGGAGTGCCTGTTAGTGGCCGTTATACGCGTACTGGAGTTAAGCCTAGTCCCGGAACGTTTCCTGCGGAGAAATGGACGTCTCAGTTTGGGTGCGAGACTGTCGCATTTTCATTTCTGCTTAGATGGAGGGACGGAAGCGATCACCTTGATGTGCGCTTACCATTGCTTGGATTTGCAGATTCTTTAAACTACAGGCCTCTGTCCTTGTTGAAGGTAAGTTAATTTTCTTTACCTGTGCACAATTATATTCGAAAGCGATGGAAAATGCGTGTTTTGTTGCATCACGGGCTACATGCGCGACATGTTTCAGAAGTACGTGACTGCGTAATTTTTGCGGCATGCAGGATTACACTGTCCTAATATAAATGTAGGTTACGATTTACGTTCACTTTCGAACGTACTGACTTTTATTGGCCGCGCTTAACGGAGCTTGTTTCAAGGTATACATTATACGTTTGCGTTCGAGCGCCTGTACTACGATTCTGACTCTGCAAAGCTACTTTGCGCTATTTGCGCTATTTTGGAATAGTTTCGAATGGCGAGTGAATGTTCAAAATCTTGTTTTAGGGACATAAGTGGGGCGTCTTTCTAGTGCCAGGATGTTACTTTGCCTTGACTGTTTGAACGCGCGCCTTCAAAGTGGTCGTTCTCCCGCGCGTCGCTTCAGCCTGGTTAATTGTAGCATCTTCGCCTCTTTGTAGCCGTACGATGTTATCAAGTTTTCGCCTGTTCACACCGTCCTCTGCTAGGTACGAAGTTATATAACAATTTCCTTTTCTCCTGGTTTTTTTTTTTTTTTGCAGGTGGGAGTCACCCTTTTTATTTTGAAACAAGTGCTACACCAAACAAATTATGGCTTTCATCTCTGATGGTGGGGTTACTTGCAGTTTTTGCATAAATAAAGATAGATTGTCCGCATATTTGCGTTTTCTTCTTTTCCTTGGGCTCTTGAAAGAAAACGAAAGGTCACAGAACTTATAAAAGAGTTGACTTCTCCCAGTGTCTGTGTGTGTGTCATTCAGTTGACTTATGTGCCCGTGTCCTGGTATTTTATTTCTCGCGCAGATTACCTTGTTTCCAGGTTTACGCGGGGTTGGAAGAATTGAAGCATTATAACAGGCGATAAAAAGCTTTTGCTATTGCAGTTATTGAAAGCGCGATCTGCCTCCGTGCAGTTGTGCCTTACCTACTGTAATTCAGCTATAGTGAAAGTAAACTGACCTGATTGAAGTTATTCTTTGCTTTTTGTGTACATGTAGCTTGCTGTTTCCCGTCCAGAGTGAGTTGGCATAGTCTGCCACAATAACACTAACTATGCTGGCCTCTTATTGCTTTTTATGCAAGCATACACCAGCAGTGCCTATCTACAGATAGCTGTGTGCTCATATAAAACCCATAAAGGGCACTTAGCAGCTGTTATTAGAGTTACGAAAAGTGTTTTATGAAGCCCAAGGAACTGCAATTTATATTGTAAACACGTGCCTCAGCAGGCATTCTTCAAGAGGTTCTATGCAAGACCTTTGGACCATGCCTACTGTGGCATGTGCTTCAGTAGGCATTGTTCTTTCAGGGGGAGGATATATATCACACTTGCATGTCTACAAGAATTCAACAACTATTACGACATACTGTACATTTACTTTCAATAACTAGATCATCAAATTTCAATGCCGCTTGAATTGCAGCTCATAAACTATTCAATAACAGGTTCACTACTATTCAAACACTTTTGTGTCAATAACTTTTTTATAAAATATCACCGGCCAATTTTCAATGGGTGTAAATGGTGAGCTTAATGACTTTTCAATAACTTTTCAAATATCATTCAAATACTTTTCAATACAATGCGTCAACATTGACCACTAGCTTTTCAATTATTTTTCAATAGGATTTTTTGTAAGGGGTAGCTAGTCAGCTAGATGCAGGTCCAGAGATATTGACAAATTAATGATCAGGGAGAGCGGAGAAAGGTGATACGCGGCAAAGAATCAACAGTAGGATAGGAAGATATAAACACGAGGGGGGGGGGGGGCATCTGTCGGAAAGAATAAAAGAGAAATGGAATCAACACAGATCTAGGAGGAGAACAGCTGCACATATCCCGACTTGGGTTCGCCAAGCGTCTCAGCAGCTGACGCCAGAAATATGAATCGCTGCTTGCCGCCCCTGAAAGTTGGGACGCTTCCTTACAGTGGTATAGTGGCGGTGGCTGCACAATAGGAAATACGGCCTCGCTGTCACGGAGAAGACGGAACCCGCAGAAGCTTGGGTGGAGGCCGGTCAACTTGCTTGCAGGCCTGCGTTGTTATATCACACACCGCGACGTGCGCTAGAAACCTTGGTGAGGGCTAAGATGCGGTGGCGGGCTGCGCAGAACTGGCGGGAGAAAGTTGTTTTCTTGGCGGCTCCTTGCTGGACGTGCCGTAATGTTATGAGGTCTTTCCTCCTTGCCCTCGACTCTCAAAGATCCACTTTTTAACGCTTTCTTCTCCCATCATGTTTCTCGCATTTTCTTTACACTTGTAAGTTTTACGCAATGGTACTACGTCTTCGATATACGACCTTTTCATAACCGCCCTTCCACTCGTGCTTTTTGTTGTCCGCGCGCCTTCTTCCATCCTACGGGGAACAATAAATGCGGATGATATTGCACTTGGCTTCGCGGGTGGTGCACGAAGGGGACATAAAAACGTGAGGCCTTCGCAGCAGGCGCGTAGCGAGGGGGGGGGGCAACCCCCTCCCCCCGAAATTTTGAGGACACATGGTGTTTTATCGAAAATAAATCATGAAAATAGGCGTTTTTCTCAAATTGTCAAGGTTTTCAGCAAGTGCCCCCCCCCCCCGAAAAAAATTCCTGGCTACGGGCCTGCTTCGCAGTGAGGTGTTCAAACGAGACATCCTTGATACGGCATCAGATTTCCCGCGTTCTTTCTGGTTTCTTTGATCATCTTACAAGGCACGCCGTACAAACCCAGATGGTGGGCTGCCGTTCGGAGCCGTGGTTTCTCGGACATCTGTCTTGTGGGACCTGGTCGCTGTTGGGGCACGGAGAACAGACCTCTTCGGTTGTTTTACTTACCTATTTCACTCTGCTGCGTCTGGCGCCATAGTTAAACGTTAAAACAAAGAACAGGTCGGGAACGCGTTCTCGGAATCTGAGGGTATAGGAAAAGCGCAGGCGACATAAGGCTAGTGAAACGACGAGTTCCCCATCTAACGGAGGCAGTTCCGTTCGTCTGCAGATGCCCATTGGGTTCTGTGTTGCCCCCAACTCGAATTAACGAAACTGACTTGGCCCTAAACCAGATTTAACGAAGTTTGCCCTGAAAAATATTAGTAAGGATGCAGTGATTTCCAATTTTGACATTAACGGCTTTTTCTTAGAGTGCGAGCTTTAACGCTGTCGAGAGAGAGATGGACGAATAAACTTTATTTTGGTCCCTCGGAACGCGCCCTAGCATGTTGCGGGCCGCTCCCACGTCTAGAAAAGAGAGAGGAATGTTTAAATGAAAAGCTGGAGATGTTTGCCTGGCTCTTCGCCTGACATGCTACTGTCGAGTAAAACGTGTAGCCTCCGTAGTCACGACCAAATATTTATTATGACAAGGCTGCACGAGACGCCCACGGACGTCACCATTGCGTTTAAACAGTGGATAGTGCGCTTATGTACCAGATGGTGAAGTGGCGGCGGTGTATTCGTGCCCCTATACATTCTCGTACAGGAGCACTGCGACTTGCGTTATTTGATCGTTTATGTGATAGACAGCACTGATCATATACTCGCAGGCGTCCAGCTTGTGGGCCTGGTCGCACAATCACTGCTATCGTTCGCCTTGTCTTCGTATGACGGCAGGCCGTCATATATAAACGTCACTGTTTACCTGGTCTGCATCACCCGGACATGACCAACTCCATGTCCGGGCCATCCTAGAGGCCTTTTCACGCGCGCAGGCGTAGGTTAGCGGCGAATACAATGCCGCGATAGCTTTTGGATGTCGCTGCGTTATAATTTTATATTTCTAATGACCGAAAAATTTACAGGCCGTCCAGAAGGTCCATGGTACGGCGGCTATTTTGTGAACATCCCAATTTAACGAAATAATTCTAGCGTGTCCAACGCTTCGCTCAATCGAGTTTCAACTGTATATTAATTTTCAGAAATTTATTAAGGTATAGCGAGACACCCGGTACATATGAAATAAATACAAAGGCATCGCTGAGAACACTCCAACAATGCACCATTCTTCTGAGGCCGCACAGACCCGTTATTGTTTCGTGTTTTACCATGACAGTACTTTCGCGATGGTGGCCATAAATTTTTGTTGTCTTTATGTATAGCGAACAAATCTGAGAGAGGCAGACGAACTAGCACGTCTTCCCATTTAAAAGGCAAGTACGGCGTGGTATGTTCTTAGAAGCAGCCAGTCGGAGAGAGCATACCCAAATGCGTGTGGGGTCTATGAGAGTGACGCATGTTTCGCGAGGAGCCAAAAAGCACCCTGTGTGTGTGTGTCTCTCTCTCCTCGTCCGTCGTCATCTTCGAGCCTTTTACATCGGATCATGCAAAACCGATGCACCCAGTTGTCCACCATATAAAAAAGAGAGCGCACGATCTATGACGGCGAAGGGCCTCAGTAAACCAAAATATTGAAGCAGCTACGGCCTAGTGGTGCGAAGACTGAGGAAACCGCGGGGCTGGTGGATTTCCACTTCTCCTTTCCCTCCTGCACACCGTCACTTCACTTTCTCACCCCCTTCCTATATTATACATGGCTATCGAATGCTTAACCCACTCCCTTCTTTCTTTACATTCACCTCGCTCTCACATCTCTTTCTCACCCCTTGCTATACTATACTATACTATACTATACTATACTATACTATACTATACTATACTATACTATACTATACTATACTATACTATACTACACTACACTACCCTACACTATACTATACTATACTACACTACACTACACTACACTACACTACACTACACTACACTACACATGTCTACGCTTTGCATTATGCTCTGCCGTCATCGTTGCCGTCCTCCTCACCCTCACATCTCTTTTCCTCACGATCAATGCCCTTTACCACTCCATGCTATACTATATGATGAAAGTCTATGATATATACTTTGCGCTTTTCTCACCTCCTTTCCTTCCTCCTTACCCGCACATCACTTCTCACACTAACTTCCCTTTGCCACACCTTTGTTGTACTATACTATGCATGGCTATGCAGTGATAGGAGCTGCTCGGCACATGTTCTCTTTCCTACACCTTGCTATGCTGTACTGTAAATGGTTATGATATTAGCCTCTTGCCCCCTGGGTAGCCTGTTATCAGTCTTTCTTAGCTTCATTTTTCTTTCCCATGCCCTTGCTAAACTATACTATACAAGGTATGTAATGCTTTACCATATCCTCTTCTCCTTTCCTTCCTTATCAGCCTCACATCACTCCTCCTAAACCTTAATTCCCTTTGCCACACCCTTGCTATATTATATTATGCATGGCTATGCTATGCTAGAAGCTGCTTGGCACACACCCGCTTTCTATGGTGCGTACCCGCACAGTTTTATAAGAACGATCCCGGTGTTTTGCCAAGCTTAAGCACCTCCGCTGTTAAAAGTCAGGCATTTGAGAAGCGACACGAGAGGCACCTTTGTACTTGAATGCAATTGCAACCGACAGCCCGGTAAATCGTTTGTTGTTTCATGCATAGTTGCAAGGCGCAAGAAAAGATGAAGGTCGCGCTGAGGGAGCACCGGGGCGTAGTAATCACAGCGACGCCTTTCGTTTCATGACTGTGAAACAAGCATTGGCGTGAACGCACGACCGAACAGGTCGGCCTCCCATTGACGCCTTCCTTTTGGCTTGCTGTGTGCCCATATACAGCGTTCCGCTTAACACGTCCGGTCGACAAGAAGTACGACGTACGATACAGAGACAGCCGGCGGGCAGTCCAATTTGCAAATGCATGTGGCTCGCGATACGGCAGCTAGGCTTTTCTTTTCTGATTTCTTCCGATGGCATCACGCTGTTGCTCTTGCTCGGCTTCGATAGGGCCCGCGTCCTCCAATATTGCGAGCTCATCTCTCTAACGCCCTCCGAATACAAAGCCCCGGCAAACTTCTGTTGCTGAATCGATGATGAACGACCTAACTTCCATGCCGTTTGTATGCTGGACGACTCGCCGTGAACGATGTTTGCCAGTAACCCGATCGACGTACGTTCTACACACCCCTTCTCGAACTGCGTAACGGTTCTCACCTTTGCTATGGGCCTTACTGACTCTCGTTCTCCCCGCCACGGTGGTCTAGTGGTTATGGCGCTCGACTGCTGACCCGACGGTTGCGGATCGAATCCCGGTGCGTGCGATGCGTGGTCGTCCCTAAAGCTAATTCGCAGGAGTTAGATTCTATAGTGGCTCCATAGTGGATCGGTCTATATATATATATATATATATATATATATATATATATATATATATATATATATATATATATATATATATATATATATATACGTCATGTAAAGGACCTTTCCGTGAAGAATGATCTGCAACAAAAGCTCGAAGAGTACTTTACAGCTGCCTGTAAAGCGTGCACACTGCAACTATCGCGTTTACTTGGAAGTGCTCATTTAACAAAAGCTACAAGAAAGGTGTTCGTAGAGTTCTTTAAGAACTTTTGACAACGCGGTAGAATATTTTAGGCGCCCCGTCAACAGAGGTTTCTATTACAATCATTTTAAAAAAATTGATCCGATAATGGTCAGTATAGCAATAAATGAAATGTTAGGATGGTCATTATGCGATAAGGCGAGCTATACGAGTATTAAGCGTGTTTTAATACTCCGAAAGCGCGGATTGCGTAAGCGATATTTTCACCAATAATAACACATCTTCTCGGCACATAAACTAACTTTGACAATGAATATAAAAATATTTCCCAACGCCACAAACAACCTGCTATTTTACTTCTAATGTTTGTTTTTGCTGGGAAATACAACCGTTAAAGAGTTCGAGATTTAAGTAAACTAATTTTGTGCCGCCTTATGTGGGCTGTTACAGAACTACGCTGCAAGTAACAAAAAAAACAAACGTTGGGTCGAAGCGACGGCAGCCTTTGCGAGTACCCCCTTAACTCTCGTTTCCACGCAAAAACCACAAAAACAAAGGAAAGGAGCCGGAGAAAGAGCACAACGAAATGGTGCGGCGCATTTCTTACAAGTCGCAGTTGGTGAATGCAGCTCGGCAAAGTAGGCCGTAAAAGAAAGCCACTGGGCAACAAATTTCGCGCCACGCGCGTGGGTGGATGGATGAATACCACTGCATTTAAAACAATCTAAGTAAATGTGGTTGGGCCTCTAGACGTCCGGGAGCCCCCTGGCCGACATCTCTAGGCAGACCCGGTCCACCAGCCACAGCTGGTCATCCGAGCCAGTGACCCGAGGAGCGGCCTCCCACGAGGAAAGGGAGGGACTGGGAATAGGGTCTAGAACCAGGGGCAGCTCCACAAACAGCGGAAAAGATCCGCCTGGGGTGCCTTGCAGATGGAGCAATGTGGGTGGTGGAGAACGGGGAAAAATGTATGTGCGAGATAGGGGCAAATAAATGTTTGTCTGGAGCTGGCGCCAGACCGAGCTCTGATTAGGTGTAAGCGAGTAGTGAGGGGCAGGCAAATCTCCTCTCCCGTTCCTGTAATATGACGTAATCTGATGGTAGGTGCAGATTCCCTCGTCTGTTTTTTCACGGGTTTGGGTGAGCGGTCCTCCAGGGTCCGGATGCAAAGCCCTCGGACATGTGCTTGAACGCGCTCATTCCCGGAGATACACTCATGCACAGGTACCCACGTGATAGACACCGGATGGGGAAGCCAAGGAATGTTTCGCAAAATGTGTGAAACCCTGTTTGGTGCTGTGCCTTGGCGGAAGTATCGATATGAGCTTTGGGAATCGGTGCAGATTTCTGTAATGGTAGGATCCGCGGCCGCATGCGCCACTGCTATGGCTAGTGCGACCCTCTCAGCCACGTTGGGGCAAGCTGTTTTAATCGACGCGGAGACGTTAACAGGTCCGTCCTCCGTGATGGCAGCAGCCATGGCCGTTCCTCTATTCGCCAGATTGCATCGCGCAATCAGGGTCTCTCTGGAACCGACACAATGCAAATGGTTGAAGCCTTGGTGGTCGCATCGCTTATCACCTGTCATATCACCACCTCACTCAAAATCAAATAGAACGGGCTAATAGTCTAATCAGGCGGCTGGTACAGACCACACTGAGGTTGCCGGTGCGCACCAGCTCTACCCGCCTCCTGCAGGCCTGTCCGTATAGTACAGTACAGGAAATCATAGAGGCACAGAATAGCAATCAACTCCTGCGCCTCTCCCGGACACAACCTGCTCTGAACCTTGGGGTTCAAATGATTGGTGGGTCAATCCAAAGCTGTACCAATTAAACGCAAGAACACGTCCGTACACGCACTGATGTGTTTACATAAATGTTCGCTTGCACACAAACGAATGTACTACAGAATAGCGCAGAAAAAGCAGATTGCTTTTCTTGGAGAAGTTACTTTGTTTCTTCAGAAGTGCTGTGCAGTTAGGACAGACACGCTGAGGTTCACAAGCTCTAAATGTAAGTTGCACGAATACACGACAAAATAGGTTTTGTATATTATTATTTCCTTGCAGGAGCCAGGTTGTCTATTTATGCAATGAAAACGAAGGTAGTTTTTACCTTAGACAAAAATATTTCTGTACTGATTTGTCAATCACGTTCTTTAAAACAGGGGATACAAAATTTGGTCTTTGTCTGTAGCTCGTAGCCGTAGAGCGCGTAGCCTATAGCCAACATGTAAGATATATACGATGGTGGCGGCCCTTTTTTCGATATTCTTGCTTCTCACCCTTTATTTGACAAATATCTACAACCTGCGGATATCCATTCAACAAACTGCATATCAAGGTGGTAGCACGCACACAGCACACGTCATGTCGGCACTATAGGTCGCGAGGCGACGGTTTCTGCTAAAGGTTTGTGTTCTCCCATAAAAATGCGATTTCCTAAAATCAAAGTGCCCTGCAGTCTACATGAAATGGTATGACAGTGATTGTGATTTAAATAGTTTGGACTAGGGCAACATAGTAACGTGATTAAATTTATCTTGCTTTTATAAATATTTTGCGTTTTGCAGGTGTATACGATTGCGCAACTACTTTTTTTCACAGATCACGGTCTGAAATGCTGATGAAGTTGATTTAGAATAACCTTTCTAATACTTTTTCTACAGGGATATCAAAGGTGAAAAAAAAAGAGTTGGGCGGAGAGTATCAAGAGGCATCGTTTACGCGATAAATCTTCCTAAATCAATATAGAAAAGTTCTTAAACTGGACTGTGAGGGGGCGAGGGGGGAAGGGGCCTGAACATGCATTATTAGGTAAAGTTGCCGGTCCACGTAGGAAGGAAATGCTTGCGGATTCGCTCCTAGTTCTCTTCCCCTAATTCGTCCAAGCAAGGTCAATCTTGCTGAACGTGTACTACAGGCCAGTTGTCCAGTGTGGGCGACGCCTGCGCCGAATACGACACAGTAAACGTTGTCCACCAGAGCCGTCATCAGGGAATCCCCAAGCCAAGTCTCTGCATGGCCGATACCAACCAGCATTCAACAGCCAGTGCCGCCCTCTACAGACCATTTAGATGCAGCTGACCGAATGTAATGACAAATCGACAAGGGAGCTTGGGCCCTCACGCTCGTCAGCGCGAAGAGGGGAAAGACGGGACAGAGAATAGAACAGCCAGTTTAGTGAACGGGCGTTCTCTCAATTTCTCGCGTTACAGTGCCAAGCTATTTTGAAACCTACATTTCCAGATAAGTATTTTCGCCGTGAATTGTTTAATATTTTGGTTTGGAGTACGGCAGATGCCATAATCTTCACAGCGTAGATATTATGCTAGTCATGTGTTTCATTCAATAAACCCGCGGGCATTTTTAGGAGCCGCGTTGCATGCTGTATAGGAATTAACGCTTTCTTCCTTAGGTGCCGCAAATCTCTGCATGAAAACAAATTTATCTGCGTATTTCGAAGAGATATAGAGGCGCTAATGGCATCACGGCTGCGTCGTTGATGTCACTATGTACTGGTTGTCGAGTCGGCTTCGGTAGTTTATACATATTTCACCACCAAGCGCGGAATCAATATGTCCAGCACCATTGCATTGGGAACCACAAGGACGATTGTGCCAAGCGCTAATATCGTCATCTTCAGCCATTCAGGTATACCATCTCGCCTCCAGCGCTGCAATGCCCGAAACACGCTTCCGCTGCCGGTGTACGCCTTGAAGCGCGCTTCGAATCTCGCGGCCGGCGACCCAGCTCTGATTCCTTCAATACGGAATCCGATTCGTTCGAGCAGGCTCTGCGCTAGGCCTGTGAGGTAGCCCGGAGCATCTGTGAAAGAGTGTAAAATTGGTGTAATCTCGACGAAAGTGCTGCTCGAAAACTTATACATTCGTGAGGAATAATAATGGTGACACAAAGGTAAAGAAATTACACGATTATATCATGCCCACCGACCCACGAATGTGAAATGAGACCCTTGAAGGTGCGCCGGTCCCGTGCGTATTTTTGTGCGGCGTTTCCCGATTACTCATGGTTTTCCGATCGTGGGCTCGTTGGCGATCAGCCGTTTCTGGTACGTCAGTCTGAGCGTTCATTGATGTCGCTGTCATTTTGCGTAGTCACTTTTTGTTGTCGCCTGGACGTGAACGCACGATCTCACGTTCCGGCGCCCAAACTTCAGTCCTTAGGCACGATACCAACTTCGTAAGTGCCCCCGCACGCCACGTCCGATACCAGTCAGAGCTGTTTCGCTTCCGCCAGGGCTATGAAAATGAAAGAAAAAAAAAGGACGAAAAGAAAGAAAAAAAAAGGACGAAAAGAAAGAAAGAAAGAAAGAAAGAAAGAAAGAAAGAAAGAAAGAAAGAAAGAAAGAAAGAAAGAAAGAAAGAAAGAAAGAAAGAAAGAAAGAAAAGTGGAAGGCCGGGCACGCACACACTAAGCTTAGCTTGCCACCACTTTGCCGAAAGGGCAAGCGCTCCTGATTTTTTTTCTTTCTGTGTGTCTCAGCGGGCCTTGATGAAGGCTTGTCTGAGGTCCATTTCGTAAAAAAATAGGGTCACTGCATAATATCACATGTTACCAGTTGACGCGCACTACTTGTTGGCAAATGCGCGAACAAAGAACGGAGACGTTGTACTTACATTTCCACCATGCACCAATCGTCAGAGTAGGTATAATACACAGGATAAGGACTTTAATCTTGCCGGTAAACATGTCGATAAACATGATGGTGAAGGAAGGTCACCTGCAAAACAAAGAAGAAACGATGGTAGCTTTAGGGTGTCAATGGCGCTTTATTGGCTGTTATCTCCTCCATAAATTGCGACTGGTATCGATACTTGCGTTGGAAAGCTTTCATTAAAGAAAAATGGTTTGCTCTACTTATGGCTGCATCATTACTTATGACTCCAACGTTACTAGAAATTACCGGACCTCAAAGCATTAAGCTCTGTAATTTCAGAAAATCCTGTTCCCTGCGGTGCCTTATGTAGTTCAGTTTCTTTGTTTTACGCCTGAAAGCTATTCTAGAGATCGAAGAATCAAATGAAGAAATGTATCCTCCAATGAAGTAGTTAAAATAACTTTCTTGCTTATCGTTGCGTGGGAGCTTAGATATTTGAAATGAAGCACTTAGAACTACGACCTTGTTGACCATTGTTTTAGATGAATGGGTTCTGTATGAACCTTATTTTTTGTCAAGAGAGATCTTAAATCGACAAAAACAAATAAGTATGCAGCTTTAATAAATTGAGCGCCAGCAAGGTTAATTGCATACTTTATTAATGTTGTGGCACAGAAATATATTACTCGCTCTTCCTCATTTTCCAAAGGTATTATTGAATCAGATAATTCGCCTTAGGTTCCTGTTCTCTACTTATCGTTAGTATCGTGTTATGCACAGGATGGCGCAATAACAGTCTTTGAGGATTTCCTGGCCATATTTCGCACTCTTATGGTTCTAAAATAATAAGTCTGTAGAGTGGTGTGCTTCCCAACAGGATATTAAGTCTATAAAATTTTGCAAGTAACGCCATCACCTCCTTACGAAAACTCCAAACAAATGCTTCCTTTTTCTTCTGTGGAGCTTGTCGTTCCGACGTGCATAACATAAAACGTTGATGCCTTGAAAAACAGTTCAACCGGAAAGCATTTTATAAATGTCACAGTATTGTGGACTTTTTACTTATATCAATAACAAACTTCTCGCGGTAAAAGTTTAGCCCAGTACCAGCTTAGGTTATTGTCGTCACGTACGTGGGAAAATATGAAAT
This sequence comes from Rhipicephalus sanguineus, assembly GCF_013339695.2. Taxonomy (NCBI): domain Eukaryota; kingdom Metazoa; phylum Arthropoda; class Arachnida; order Ixodida; family Ixodidae; genus Rhipicephalus; species Rhipicephalus sanguineus. The sequence goes on along the minus strand of NC_051179.1, from coordinate 73,971,999 downwards.
TTGACGCATGTTGCCAACCGAATGCTCTTTGCATTTGATGTACTTATTCAGTATTGTTGTTAGAAGAGTGCATAACGAACACTCATGATCATTCAGCCAGCACTAGTCAGCATTTGTCAGTGGTAAGCACTGTTAGTAGTACGCGAGAAAATACAGTATAGACACACGCTTCACTGCCCATTGTGCCGGAGGGGCGTGTACGCCAATATATGCTTTCACGCGAAAAAAATAAAATAAAATAAAAATAAATTCGTTTAACATCCCTAATTAATAAAGCATGGATTGGTGTTTACCGAGTAATTTTCTGTCGCCTGCAGTTCTTAAACGTGCACTTGTTACATGTCGCACGGGCGTTCTTGCCTTTCGACCGTGGTAATATGCGACCGCCACTGTTGGGATCGAATCTTCGACCTCACTTTCGACAACGCGTGTCCATATATGGGTACTGAGGCGCAGGGACAGGTCACTCTTCGCGAAAAAAAAAAACAAAACGGCGCTTTTTGTGCTGCTGTGCAACTATGGTATGCCTAATGGCAACTTTTCCAATAAAAGGAATGAAATAACTTCTGAATGAAAAAGGGTGTCATTGCTGCGCATAATTGTAACGTACCACAAGGTAATGGACCACTAAACAGCCTCGTAGTTTCATGTATTGCATATAAAGCACTCTGAAGAAGCTGGTAAGTTGCATTGCAAGACATTTTTCACGCATAATACAGCCTGAAAACTAGGCGTAAATTGTTCATAGGGGATAGAAAGCCACGCGTGAATGCAAATTTGCGCAATTTGTTTAATGATATGCGCCACAAATATTTAGTAAAATTCGTAATTAAATCGATATTTCTTTCGCATTCAAAAGCCTGGATAGGAAACCAAAATTACATTTAGGATTCTACAAGTGACAAATGCAGGCACGACTTCCCATTCAACGCCATGACAATTTAAAACTTCCTGTGATTGGCAGCGTTTGCCTCCCTTCAGTGCCAAAAAAAAAAAAAGCAGGCTCCAAAACACGATGTACTAACACACTAACACATTAATAAAATTTTCACTCAGTAGTCAACATTTCTCCAACTTTAAAATTCTGGACATTTCGATGTTGACGCCTGCTGCAA